>NW_011887812.1:118628-129005 GCF_000806365.1 Fopius arisanus | reverse complement strand
TATAAATTTAATATAATTTATTAAATTTTAAATGATTTTTTTTTATATAAATTTTTAGACTTTTTTCTATCTTCTTTTTGAAATTCTATATATGTATATATTACATTGGAAATATATGAATATATATATATTCCAATGATAACACCCCATACGTAGACGATTTGGCGCGCAGAGCGCGCCATATACGCTAGTCACTTAAAAAAAACACGTATTTTTCAATAGATAGAAATATTTTAGAGCAAATAATGTAACTCTCGAGTTAAAGAACAAAAACGATAACAAAACAATTTTGATCATTCAATGGCAATAATAGTTGTCATTTTAGAAAAGACAATTCTGCACAAACAAAATAATACATTAAATCTTTCTTGAAAATAGTAGTATTTTTTTTAGAAATAGCCCACGGACTTGTCGAAAATCAAAAGAAATATAAATTAATCCTATGCTGTTTCCTTTCTAAGATACACCTTCACTCTATGAACTCTAACACTCACTAATAACTCTCACACTCTAATAACACTCACTAATAACTCTAATTAATCCAAAAAAAGCTTGACAAATTGCACTGCTTTTTTAAAATTACAATAATTTTCTAATGCATGTGTAGCTCTTGATGTGTTTGAAATGAATGTAACGAATTCTTATAACGAAGAAGTTATTAAACAGTTTTTCGAAAAAAAAGAAAATGATAGGAAAAGAATTCACTCACAAATTATAGTGGTGAATATAGTGTAGTATAGTGGTATAGTGGTTGAAGCCATTCTTTAACCGATTATCACACAAGAGACGAAACTATAAATTTGAATTATTCATTTAATTTTGAATAAATTGTAGAAATATGATTCTTTTTATAAACGAGCCACACGTCCACCTTCCCACTCATTTGCCGAGTTGCAAACACTTTTCAGAGCATTATTGAATGCTTTATCATCAAATTTAGTACCTTGAACGGTTTGATGAATCACTAAAAATTAGTACATTTTATGAATTAATTATTTTATGTCAGTAATGCAGAGCGGAACGTAAATAAATGTTCATTCAACTAGTATTATACCTTTTAAAAGCTGGTACTATGTAGTCTCCTGGAATACGTCTTTAGTAGCAGTTTTTTTCAGTGCGGTGAAATCATTGACAATTACATTTTTGCTAAGGAAAATGCGCATGATTGATGAGAGATTATGCGTTTTTATTTCGTTTTTGTCAACCATTCGTTTTACTCGTTGAGCCTTTTTGTTACACAAAAGGAAAAACATGAAAAAAAAAGTAGAAGTGACACAACGATATTAGTAACTTTAGACTATGGCCCAGTTTTTTATGACAATTTCGAAAGTCAGAGAAGACAGTTTAATTTTTATTATAACCTTTTTTGTGGAGTGAGTTGAGGCCTATAAGAAAAAATGTATGTATAAATATAGTTGGAAAATATCAGTTTCGGTCAGTTTCATCCATGAGTCGAGTTGAATAGTGAAAAGATGAATTAAGTTATCTTGTTTCACCACTCCTTATCGATTTAGTTCTAAGTTATTACAAGTTGACATAAATAAGTTGTAACCTTACCACTTTTCTAATATATCCCTTATCCTTGAGTTTTTCATCAAATAAATAAAACTCAGCATTGGATTTTACTGGCAATGAGAAATTCTCATCGTCAAGGTTTTCTTCATCAACATCTATTTCTTGTCGATGGGATTTATGTATAATCACATGTTCTAACTCTTGTATGTGGCCATTCGTCTCGAGCTGGCAACCATACAAGCGATCTATACGGCTTGACAAACTGTTGTGCATTTGTTTTGAATATTTCAGTAAATCCACAGCGAAAAAGAAAGAATTACAATCAAAAAACGATGATAAGAATTCCTAAAAATTGGGATGAGTGAATTTTCCAATCGGAAAACGCACCTTCAGTGAGACTACCAGGCTGTTCTTCTGGGAGTGATCTGTCCGGATCCTCCTTACTCCCATCCCTGCTAGCATCCTGTGATGACCGTGAACGTCTCGGAGTTTCTTTCCCAATATCAATGTTTGAGCGGTCTGCCGAACGTGAGCGGCGCCTGTTCATTGAAGAATCCTTATTTCTGCTGGCAGAGAAGTCAACCTCTACGTCTTGTGGCAGAGAGGTCGTTTCCCCACCTTGTTGAGCAGCAAAAGGAGATTTGGGCTCAGGTAGTGCTGGAAATGTTCTCAATTTCTTGGCAGGTTGAGCGGACAGGAGTTCATCTTTGTGTACTGTCGATTTCCTCTTTTGTCCAGTGGGAATGTCAGAGCTGTTCAATTGAGGTGACGGACACTTCAGTAGATAGGCACTTTTACTTCTCCTAAGTTGTATAGGGACTTGTTCTGTTGCACTTGATTTTCTGAAAGAGTGTCCAACTTCCACGTACTTGCGATTTTTTTCTGCTGCCTTTAAATCCTCTGATTGAGAGTCATCATCATCATCAGTCTCTTGTCCTGTCAAGTCTTCAATGGTGGATCCTTCTGAGGACAGCGAGTATCGTCTTGTTTCTGGCTGCACTTCAGGCAAGTTTTTCTGTGACTGACGTTTGGGACGACCAGCATGATCACGGGCACTGAGCAAATCAAAAACAGCTTCATCAAACTCATCATCAATATCTTTTTTTTTCCATCTTCAATAGCGAGAGTAGTATTTTCCTCTTCGATTTTTCTTTCCATAGATCACTTACGATCGGTTGAGAATGCATATGGCTCGTATTCGCACTTTTTCGCTGCTTTCTGGGCTTCTGAATTGGTCTCTACAAATTATGATTACTGGTGATCACAATGTATAATCATGGAAGAATCAATTGATAGAAAACAACCCGATAATGAATTAGTAAAAAATGAAGAATAAATGTCATATAATATTTTGCGATTAATTGCTTCGATAATGTGTGAAACTCTTCTAATATTCTATAGCAATAATATATATTGTTCTTGAAAACTATTTTCCACGAAGAAAGTTTTCAGCAATTCCCGGTCAAAATCTCCTTTTTTCTGTTCCTATAACTGTAAAAAAACTCACTTGCTCGGCCAATGATAATGACTCTGTGAACAGGCCATGATTGATCAGCTGGTTGACACTTTTTGACCATTTCATGTAGTTTAGATATATCTCTGGCACTGAAAGGGCCACAGGGGAAGTGGCACATTTTACATTTTCTTTCTACACACGAGAAAATCCGTTCACTGGGTAAAATATCCATGCCGTATTTCTCTAAATTATCAGGAAAAAGAACAATTTTGAAAGGATAGTATTCCGTCATTTTCTGCAAATGGTACGAATTTCTATTAAATTAACAAACAATATATTTCGGGTGGACGGGCATGATGTATAAGAAAACTGCGAAAATACAACAAAAACTCAATAAAAAACCGAGTTGCCCCAGGAGACATCACAAGTTTAATCGTTTGATAGTTTGATAGTCTTCAGATGCATGGAGAAACAAGAAAATCTCTAACTGCCTCAGCATCTCCATAAAGAGAGAAAGACAAAAGATAGAAAGACCGGCTGGCTTTTTTATTAACATTCTTTGAGGACTTAAAAATGGAAATGAACACAATTTCAAAAACTTTGAAACATTGGGAATTTGGAACGATTTTCTGGAATCATTCATTTCAATCTACATTTTTGTAGTTTTTGTTTAAGCTAAATGCAATTGATACTTACGATAATGAGAATGACCGACAGCCAAAGAGGTTAGGTTGATCAATTTTCACACACTTTCCCACTTCGCGATCAGATTAGTCGACGACTAATAAGATTAAGTTGCCGACAATTACTCAGTTTATTAAATCGATAGATCATGAATCACAAGTAGGCAATCTGTAGCAATCACTATAGCAATGATGCAACAATCTGTACACATGCACCGGCATACGATGATTCTTAGTTTTGATGAGCTTTGATCACCTCTACTGCAATGTGTTGCTCAAATCCTATTTAGAAATGGGATAATGCCACCTTTTAATATTCGGGCAATTTTATGGCACTCAATGGTAGATCACAGTGCACAATCACTTTAGTCACCTCGCAGTAATGCAGGGCCTAGGATCCACCATTTTCAGGAACATACTGCCAGACTTCCGTTTAGTCTCACACTCACACACCTGTCAGCGTCGAGTCACTGTTACTAATTAATCCAGAGTAATTTTTGATCCGACACATTCCGAACTTCACAATAAAAAAGCTTCTTCAACTTTACGATGAACAAAGTCTTTAATGTATCCAGAATCGTCTCTTTAATGACCGTAAATTTCGTAAATACGTATCAGACAGTGTCATGTTGGCAACCGTAAGAATACATGTATTCAGTCGCTTATGTACATGGCAAGAACTGTACAATTATCACAATTTCAAATTACTATTTTACGAGATTCCGAGCGTACATTAGATATTTCTATCATAATTATTCATGTTCAACGAAATGTCCCCATACATCCAACAAATTTAGATAAATTTTACACCTGAATTCATCAATTTTTCCCCATTTAGAACCAATAAGTAAACGATAATAAAAATAAATAGTGACTGCGATTTTCGATTCATCGATTAAAACAAAGGGCTTTACTCTCTCTGTTCTCACATATGGAGAAGTGGCATTATATATATTTTGTGTTTGCCCTGGTGATTGACCTTAAGGGTTACCATTTTTTTCGAAACTTGGTTAAAACGATAAGATTTTACAGTAGATTCTGCCCGAGTAATCACCCACATTTCCAGGGCTTCTGAATTACAGGGAAAAGATAGAAGGGATTTTTTTTTTCAAGAGCTGTCCAGATATATAAATTTCATTCATACCCGGTGGAATGTGCATATTAGTAATCTTCAGTAAATTGTTATTTTCCAGAAGAACTGCATTATTGGGAAACTTGTCTGTTAACGTTGCTTCACAGTATTTTCCACGTTTCACAATAACTTTGCCAGTCCGATCAGGTAAAAGCTGTCGTTCGATCGGTATTAGCTGTGGCGGTATAACGCGGGTTGTGTTAATGACAAAAGTCTCATGCAAACGCCTACAAATTTGAGAAAGAGGGCGATTACCTTGGCGTAGTAATCTCTTCATTTTCCCAAGTGTGCTTTCAAACGGAAATGCTGTAATGATGAATCAAATTGTGAATATTCCCAATGAGATTAGCGGGTCCGTAAATTCGAGGCATTAATTACACGAATTTTACCAATAATCGTTTAGCGTTGGCGCACTCTGCAAAGGCTTTTGTTTTTTAGCATAATATTCGACACGATACGTGGAGCAAAAGGAAATGCTTGTACATCATCTCTGGTAGAACTTTTTAAAAAATTACTGGTCCTGCATATAAAAGTATGGATTTCAATTCAGTCGCTTTGAAACGTTCGATTTCAGTCAATGAACGAGTTGTCCTTTGAAATTCACACGGAATTTGGTTTTGAAACTGTAATAGTAGAGCGGAGAGTAAAGCCTGAGCACTAAAATTTAAACGAGTGCTCTTATTATGCAACCAATATCCAATAAGTTTCTTCATCACACCAAGACAAAGCAAGTGCATAAAATCTAAAACAAATGACGTAACCGTATTAATATTTGGCGTAATTTTCAGAAAAGGAGATTGGCCAGTGTGATGTTCGAGATTAGATTGCTCACGAAAAGAATCATCGGTTCGTTCCTCACTTGAAACCTCTAAAGGATATGTCGTCCTTCCCACACCTCGTATTTCGTATACATCTTTCGCAAGCCCAATAAGCACCATGATGTTTGATACATTTCAGAAAAGCTCGAGCGGGTCGATCACAAACGAAACATTTAATACATACTCTATATTTCTGATTGTTGATGAATAATCCATCACGTTGGACCCCATTTAATTCATCAACAAATTTTTCTAGGAATTTATCCAGATTTTTGGGTTTACTGGTTCCTGAGTAAATAGCCACAGGAAAAGGTTTGTAAAAATTTTCCCCAGAGTAAATTGAACACAGAATAGGCCAAAACTGTTTGGAACTTGATTTGTATAATTGTAGGCCGTCGACATTAATGACCACGTAGATAATCCTATCAATATGCAATTGTGGATTGCTCCGTTAAATTGAAGTATACAAACTCACTGTTATCTTTCGGGTCGACTTGAATATCATACCGTGCACTGGTAGTGCCGAGAAAAGTTTTGGCACATTTTGGTAATTCAAGCAGCAATCTTTGGCGAAATATTAGGAGCAACGCAGTCAGCTGTGTGTGTGTCACTTTATAATGTCTACGAGCCCATTCACGCAGCTGTTCGGTTTCTGGATTTTCATTAGAAAATTCATCGAGTGTGTCAATATCATCCTCAGTCACACTTGCTGGATGTAATTCATCCTCATCATCCTCATCGCCCCATACCGAATTTCCAGATTCTCCATCTGAAGAAAATAATTCCGGATTTTCGATACCGTTATTTGATTCAGAAGGTAATTCAATGAAATTTCCATTAGAAAAACCATGCTCATCAAGCTCGCCATCACAAAACTCTGAGTGTGAATCTGAATCACCAGGAATCAAAGAATGGCTAGAAGCTCTTTCTCCGTTGTTGAATAATTTTGCTCGGCATTATTCAGGGTACGTGAATAATTGTGAGAGTTTTGAGAGAAAAGCTTTTCGAAAAATCGGGGTACTGGAGTAATGGTTTTTCCATTAATTTTCTTTTTAAAGTTTCAAAAGCTTGTTCTTGTGATTCTGTCCATTTGAATTCGACGTCCTTTTTTAATAACATTGTCAGGGGCTTCGCAATCGTTGAGAAATTTTCGATAAATTTTCGGTAGTAACCCGTCATTCCTAGGAACATTTTAATATGTTTAGGATTTTGAGGCCGTGAGATCTTTTGGATTGAAGAGAGTTTATTGGGATTGGGTTTTACACCGTCACGAGTAATTACATGGCCAAGGTAATGGCAGGATTCACGCAGAAATTCACACTTTTCAGACTGAAGCTTGAGGGTGTTTTCGCGAAGTCGGGTGAAAACGTTTTTCAATTTCTGATTATGATCGTCTAAATCTGATCCGTAGATAACAATGTCATCTAGGTATACAAAGCATTGGGTATTATTTAGACCGCTCAACACCGTGTTCATAGCCCTCTGAAAAATGGCTGGGGCGTTTTTTAAGCGGAATGGCATTCGCTGGAATTGAAAATGACCCGCTGGGGTGGAAAAGGCAGTTTTTTCTGCATCCTTGGGATTCATAGGAATCTGATGGAAACCGCTCGCCAGGTCGAGGGTTGTGAAAAATTGTACATGACCCAATTGGTCCAAGATATCTTCAATATTAGGTAGGGGGTAGGCGTCACCTATGGTCTTCTCGTTTAATTTTCTAAAATCCATTACTATACGCCATTTTTGTTCGCCTGAGGCATCCAATTTTTTGGGGACTACCCATAGGGGACTTGGCCATGGGCTGTTAAATGAAGTCGTGATATTTTGGTCCAACATATTGCGAGTTTGTTTATCGCCTTCGTTTTTGTGTATTTCCGGACAGCGATATGTTTTTACGTGAACTGGAATATCATCAGCAGTTCTGATGGTTGCTTCTGCAGCGGTGGTTGCTGTTAAGAAGTCGCCAGGGAGGTGGAAAATGTTTTCATATTGGTTACATAGATCACGAATTGTTTTTTCTTGTTCATTGATTAGATGTGATAATCTTAGATTTTCGTTCAAGATTTTGGATCGACAGTTGCGATCTCTTGCCATGTCAGGGTTGGTAGTAAAAATTGTTGTTTGCTTAGGGATAGGGGAGATTGAGAAACGAAAGCTACGTATAATTTTTCTTTTGTTCGACCAGTTGACGACGGTGATTTGTACATAATTATTAGAAGTTGTTTTAATAAATGCGTTGGGAATGAGTAATTTGGGATCGTTATGAGTTTTTTGAGCTTCAATAAGACCTTCTTTAAGGTTGTGGGGGTTGTGAATCGGCACTTTTATAATTGTTTCTGATCGAGCATTCAGACAGTGATGTGATAGACTGAATTGACAGGTGTTTTGACAAAAAGGGATATCAAATGGGATGTTCTTTATTCTCATTTTGTTAGTATCATAATCGAGGGAACACTTGTGTGTTGTGAAAAAATCATCACCGATAAGACCGTCGAAAGGGATGTTTGAGGAACCATCGAGCAGTTCGAATTGTTTCATAAGGACTCTCCTCTTGGGTAGGAAAGTGAAAATGTTAATTGTTAAAGTGGACATTTCCTCGTGTGTTTTCGTTGGAGAATGTTGGGCGTGTTGGATTTTGGTTACGATTTTGATCAAAATTTTGATTTTGATTCGAATTCTGATGGCGATTTTGATTCGAGAATTGTGGACGTGGACCCGAAAATGGTCGGGATGCATTGGAATTGAAGGATTTTTGGTGAGTGAAGCCTTGATTGCGATTTTGATTAAATTGAGGCCTTGAATTTTGGAAATTTTGTGGGGCATTGTTTCTTTGATTAGCCCGCATTCTTTTTAAACAATTTTCGATTGAAATATCCGGGTTTCGACAATAACTACACGTAAGTTGTGAGTACTGTTGGGAGTAAGGGAATGATTTTTGATCGTTTGAGGGTCGTTGCCCATTGTTATAAAAAATATTCTCGGCAATCGGGTGGTCATATCGAACACGCAAAGCTTTTTCTACGGCCACTGCTGCCGTGAAAGCTTCATTAATCGAGGCAAATTCACGATATCTCAACATCTAGGAAATTTAAGGGTGTGAATGATATACGAATCGATTAAGAGTCATTTCGGTAATTAATGCGAGTTTTCCAGGTGTTTTTTCATTTTCATCCTGAGTATGGACCGCGGCTAGGAGTCGGGAAGAGAGATCCTCGAGTTTTTGGTAAAAATGGGAAACGTTTTCGTTACGTCGTTGTTTCATGGAGTGGAGTTGTTCTAACAACTGTTCGAACGATTTTTTGTCGTGATAAAGATTCAGCACCAATTCAGAAATTGATGGCCAATCTGTCAGATTACAGTGGATATCAATTTGTTCTCTGGCCTTCCCGGTGATTCGACTGTTTACGCATAATAAAAGGAGGGGAGCTTGTTGCTCTGTAGCTATTTCAAAACCTGCATCTACTTGTTTTATGAAACTTCTGACTTTATATCTATCTCCATCAAATGAACTCGGAATTAGCTTAGCAAGAAATTCAATTGAAGCCATGATTGTACCGTATTGAGGATGGATTAATGTGGAAGATTTGAATTTCAGGGATTTTCTCCAGACTTTCTCGAAAATATCATTAATGAGAAGTACTTACTTATTTGATGATTGTTGCTCCGTTGAACGTCAGGGTCAGGAGTTGGATTTTCGCTGAAGTTGTCTGGAGGACTCCGTTCAAATGGTTCTTATATATATTTTTTTGGATATGCCTAATTAGCAATTAAAATTGCTCACTCTTGTTCAGGATGAAGGGAGAAGGCACTTCACGATTATTCACTGACTTTAAATGTTAGGCAATCCCATCCTCGTCGCCAAATTTTGTTGGATACCCGAATAAACTTGGTCGTTTTTTAAGGGTCAACAAATTAAAATAAGAACTTTATTTCACTACTATTCTGGAGTACAATACTTTAGGACATCTAGTCGTGCCTAAGTTTAATTTGTAAGTGACAAAATTTGAGTAAGTTGGTTATATATATATTGGAGGGATATTGAGGGATGGTCACGTGGTTATCTAGTTAGAGCAGAGCCCGGCAACCTGGGCTCATTTGGCTCACGCGGCTCCCGAGCTTCGTTAGTCAGAGCTGGGAGAGGGGCCTCATCCACTTAACAAAACTACCGGCTCTAATTCGATATCTCTCTCTGCTTGAGCTCTGGTTCGACCTATACCGGCAGAGGGCCACCGTGCGATCGAGCGGGAATTGTGATTTTCCATCAATTTGAATTATAAATATAATTTTTTTTATTCGAAATAGGCAGCAATATGAGGAAAAATTATTTTTTCGATGTTTTTATGATGAGGAATCTGCCTTAACAATTATTTTGTCTCCAGACGATATTTGCTGCAATGAAACAAATAAAATAAAATACTTAAAAAAACAAATAAACTAAAATACGCAACGAAAATCTCGGGAAATATCCGATTAATTTTCAAGGTCGAGGGGGACATGGCTGGATTTTTTTTTCATTCCAATTTCAAGCAATTAAATGTGTGGCATTTCATATGCTAACAGTAAAACGGTTTCATTAGGAAATCTCAATTTTCAATTTTTTTTCAATTTGTTGATCAATAATGTCCAAGGATTCTCCTCCAAATCTGCTCATGTCGAGGTAAAGTCTTTGAGCTTGATTTTTTCTAATGACAGTTTTGGGGTTTGAAACGCGTACCAATTGTTTATTGGATATTGTCATTGCTTAGCAACAAACGAGGAAATATTCGAAAAATATCC
>NW_011887812.1:113735-116244 GCF_000806365.1 Fopius arisanus | reverse complement strand
AGACAAAATAATTGTCAAGGCAGATTCCTCATCATGAAAACATCGAAAAAATAATTTTTCCTCATATTGCTGCCTATTTCGAATAAAAAAAATTATATTTATAATTCAAATTGATGGAAAATCAAAATTCTCGCTCGATCGCACGGTGGCCCTCTGCCGGTATAGGTCGAACCAGAGCTCAAGCAGAGAGAGATATCGAATTAGAGCAGGTAGTTTTGTTAAGTGGATGAAGCCCCTCTCCCAGCTCTGACTAACGAAGCTCGGGAGCCGCGTGAGCCAAATGAGCCCAGGTTGCCGGGCCCTGACTTATAATCTCATATTGAGATATATTTTTCACTTTCACCAAGAACACTTTTTTTGTAAGTTTATCGATCTCTCTTAAAACCCATAGATTTCTCCTAAATCGACCCTTTTTTTCCTTATGCCGAACACAGCTTCTTCTATCTCAACTATGTAGTTTTTCCCTGCTATTTTTATTTTACTGATGTTGTTGTCCCATAACTTTATTATTTTTCTCACTTTGTTAACCCGATATGCGTACGTTCTTCTGATAATGTTCAATTCTGTACTCCTATACTTAATTTTTGTTGTATTTAAAATTATGTATGAGGCTATGATTGTAACTATTTTTTGAATCTGACGTTCCGAATTTTCGAAAAAAGTATCAGCTTTAATCGATTGTCGGAACCTGCACCTTTTAATGACTGGTTTATTATTTTTATTTAGTGCATCGAGCTGTCTTTGAGAACGCCAGGTGATACGTACTTCTAAAAGCGTGGATTTGGAGACGCAATTTTTGCATTTAACTAATGTGGGCATCAACTTACCTTTTTGCAGAAATTTTATTGGATCAATTTTATTGTTAATGCACGTCATAAATTCGAGGGTTTCCTTATATGTCCATTTTTTTTTGTTCGTAAGTAAGAATATTTTTTGTGGCTACTTACACTTGATTCTTCCTGTACCGATGGTATCAGTTACGTATCCTTGCGGTAAAAGAATTTATATATACTATTTATATATAGATAGAGTAGTGGGGATGATGTGTTGCTTTTGTCAAATTTCATTAGACGTCTGTTTGTGTTACATCTTTCTAGTGTTAAAGTCATCCCTTCGTTTTTGCGGGTATTTTCAAGCTAGAAGTCCCTCATTGTATACCCTGACGGGAAATCGTTTGTACATTACGAATTTAGTACTCTTCTTGTTTATGTATTTATTGTTAATTAGTTAAATTGAGATAAATAATTATGATTCAGCTTCCACACTTTCAAACCGACAATCCATGGTTCATATATTATTGGCAATTACATTTAATGTTACTTTCCAAACTAGTTCGCCGGTTTCCAAATGACGGGTCCGTTGCCCGCGGAGTGCATAACGACTCTGCTTCATAAGTGCGTGATTTTTTTAATTCAAAAATAATCGAACACAAACACCAATCGTGCTCAGCAATATTGCCAAATCAAGTTATATATATTTTCCAAGGGAAAATATTAATTAATTAAGCAAAATTGAGTAAACCTAAGAAACGTCTAGTTCGAGATACTCGTTTGACAAGTGTGCAAAATAGGATATTGTGTTCTCTCAGTGCTACTCTGGGTTCATTCCAGGTGACACAACCTTACGTCTGGGATTCTGCAACTGGAGCTGAATGTTGCGTTAAGAATGCGTAATGCTGAATGTTCAGAACCCGCTGGGAACAAGCATAGTCTTCAATCCAACAGTAATAGCATTAACTAAGTCAAGGAGAACATTAATAAATGTTTACGATCAAGGTCCGTGCAACGTAATCTGCATCTAAAGGGCTCAAATGCTGCTTAAACCCTTTCCTTTAGATGCAGAATAAAAAAACTTCATGATCCTGAAGTTATGTACTTATATATTTTCAATCAATTATTCATCGATTGTGAGGCTATTAGCTTAAAACAGTCTTTGAAAATCCTAAGAAGCTATTGATATTGGCGTTTGCAAAATGAGCATTAAGTAAAGAAATAATCCAGCCATTTGGTGAGATTTATTAAGATGAATAATTTTTTGTATTTGTAGTTTTGACTAATAATGCTTGAATACAGACCTAAAAACCATCAGCCCTCAATGAATATCAAATAAGCTTGATGAGCAATTATTCATTTTTCTATTCTTTAATAATTTGGAGATCTTTTCAATGTTTTGATTTTTTGGACGAGTATATCTCTTGATTGTTTTACGTTGCAAAACTAAAATCCAATGATATTCAATAACGGTCTCATTCCAGAGAAGAGCATTTTTCGAAAACTTTTGGAAGTGATAATAATCATTTTATAAATAATTTTTGAATTTTCAGTCATCGATAAATATCGTCCGATCACTTGTGGGTTGTTGTAAACGTAAAAGTGCAATCTTTATACATTTTTCGGGAAGAGCATTTTTGGGGACATGACAGTAACATAACGGTTACACTAAATATTAATAATTCGATATTTAGGACAAGTACAACACCACCCATGATCGTTATTTCGATCTGAAACTT
>NW_011887812.1:110245-112997 GCF_000806365.1 Fopius arisanus | reverse complement strand
AAATTGACTCTTTTGATCAACGCCACGCGAGTGATTATTTGATCCTCTCACGTATCATTCCGTAATCCGAAAATATCTCGTCCATCTCCTAAAAATATCCCCAAAACCAGATCCCGGATAGAACATTTTGGTCCTTCGAGCCGGATTCGCGGAATATTTTTTAGTTTTTCGCGCATAAGTTGCGGTTTTCGGGAGCGCTAGTGTTTAGCGTCAGTGTCCAGTGCGGCTCAATTTTCAACGTCGCCGCACTGAGATATTCAAATTCGTCCAGCTCAAATGGTGCTCATCGTGTTCTTCTCGCGCCACATCAAAGACCTGCTCTACCGACCCAGCAACTAGGCGCACCTTCATCGACCAGCTCAAGGCGGCAAAATTCAAATAGATCAGCTCGACTAAAGGGGAGTGAACAGTATTTCTCTTTAGTTTTTATTGAAGTTGTTCATTTTGGAATTCTACTGCTTTTTTCTTGGTTATTGGCCTGCATTCTTAGACTCTTCTCTCGATCATCTCCAGTCATTCGCTGCCTGAATTTCACTGCTTTCTTGCTTTCTTTTTTTATTTTTTTTGCTCTTCGCTATTAAAGATGTTAAAAAAAACATGGCAACTCTCGAGGCAGTGATATCGCTGCAAATGTCTCGCGCTGCCTTGATAGAAGGCATTTTTAAGGAATCCAATGAGGAGGACATTAAGCAGCTCGCTGTGACAGCTCTTGATTCAAAGCTGATGATGCTCGAAAATTATTGGGCTAAACTGGAAGCCTCTCACGAGAAGTTAGTTTCTCAAAAAATCGAGAACTTGACCTCTCTCGATTATTTTAAACATCCGGTCGTTGATTCTGCTCTGACGAACTTCGCCACTGCTAAGGTGGCGCTGCTACAGCTCCTGGAGAAGAAAGGGGCTCCAAACCTGAACCAGTCCTTACGTGGGGCTGGGGAAGGTTATTTGTCCAGCTCAACTAGACGTGCTCTGCCTGAAATCGCATTACCGAAATTCTCAGGAGTTTACCAGGAGTGGAGGTCATGGCGAGATCTCTTCCAGTCACTGGTCGGCAACAATCAAGACATTCCAGGTGTCGAGAGGATGCACTACCTCCGCCTCTGTCTTTCTGGTGAGCCTCTCAAGCTCATCTTCAACTTGCCCGTCTCTGAGGATTCATTTCGCATTGCTTGGAGGACTCTCGTTGATCGCTACGAGAACAAGCGTTTATTAGTTGCAGCTCACCTTGACCCGCTCCTGAATCCAGCTCAAATGAAATCACACAGCGCTTCGGACCTCAATCTCTTGTCTCGCTGTCTTCCAGCAATACATCTCGCTCTTCTCAGCCCAGCGTACAGACTCGCTACATGGCTAAGAACATCGCCAAGGTCAACCAAGTGTCAGCCGCTCGTCCTTCTCAGCAGACAGCTCAGAAATCTCAAGGTCCAGCTCCAATACAGTCCACACATTCAACGTCTTGGGCTGACGCTGGCTACCCTTGTTCGTACTGCGAGATGGAGCATTACATCGCTTCTTGCAGCAAATTCAAAAATTTATTGCCCATCGCAAGGAAGGAAGTCGTCGACAAACTCTACCTGCGTTACAACTGCTTGGGGAAGCACAGCATTAGAGTCTGTCAGACATCTCGCACGTGCAGAACTTGCCAGGAGAAGCAGCACACACTTCTCCATCTGGATCGCTCTCGTCGCCCTGCTCAGACTCGACCTGCTCATCAGACTATTTCAACACAGCCTCAGCCTCAGCAATCAACCAGACCTGCTCAGTCATTAGGGGTACCCTCAGTAACTCACAACAGTGCTGGTTAGGTCATCCAGAGTACGCCAGTTGCTCCATCACAGCAATGAAGCTCGCAATCCCGAACGGCCATCTCTTGCTCAGCTCATAGTTCTTCTCTTGATTTTCGACCTGGAGTCTTACTTGCTACATCTTTAGCTCTGCTCATTAGCTCTGATCATCGTTCTTCTCGGCGAGTTCGTTTACTTTTGGATTCAGGATCAGAATTATCGCTCATCTCAGAGTCTCTCGTCCGTCAATTGAAGCTGAAGAAGCAGCATAGCTCAATCCACATTTCTGGTGTGGGTGAATCGGGGTTTGTGCAACGTCCGGCGAAGTCCATCTCACTTTGCAGTCGATCCATTCAGAAGAACGCATCAAAGTAATAGCTCATTCTCTTGTTCAGGGATGGGCAACCTCTGCTCTGAGAGCAAGTCGTGCTCCCGACCTCTATTAGTACATAACAAAGGGTAGACGAAAGCTTATTGTGTCGGGTGATGGGCCTTTATGACCCAAGTCGTAAAGGGCCTTCTCCTCGGCTAAAATCAAGCAAAGTGGGGGTAACACGTAAGAACAGGAGAAGAGAAGAAATATCGCTGAAGAAAAGGAAAAGCGGGGAAATGAGTCAAAAATGGAAAATGTGGAATTTTCTTCACGATTACATTTTTATTAATTTTGAAAGCAGACGTTACAAATTAAATGTAAAGACCGGCTGTGTAATTTCAAAGGCAAGGAATAAATTCCACAAGGTTCTTTGAAGAAAATCTTTTACAAATATTATTTTTAAAAAATATTCCTGTTTTATATTCAGAATCAACATCAGCCAGTCAAAACTGCAATGTTTGGGATTTTGTCCTAGACATATTTTTCGGTAAGGTCGATATTGGACCAAAAATTTAAAAAGCAAGCTGAAAGATGTCATTAATTCGGAAAGTTGAATTTGAAGAGTACTTTCATATTTATTTCAATGACCAATAGTTAT
>NW_011887812.1:96444-104635 GCF_000806365.1 Fopius arisanus | reverse complement strand
GTACAGAATGAAAATACCGCGATTGTAATCATCACGTTGAGTAGGATATTGACAGATTCTTGCTTTCCATTGTGCGTCTGATTCATCAGGGTAAACTATATTCCATATTTCAACAAACCTAGAATGGAATGGAGACTCAAGAGTTGTGTGAGGCTTTGGGCCTGAATCAAGAACATATGTACATTTATCCTTTACGTCTGCAAAGGAGCATACCTAATGAGAGTTACTAATATTGAGTGGTAAAAAAATTCCGTCAGAACTATTCCACTTGGATTCACAGCGTGCAATTAGCTCATCATTAATCGCCTTAGGGTTATGGTCCCTGAAAAATTGTCCCCAGATTTCACTCTCATAATAGACGTAAGTGCTATTAAATTCTCCATGATTTTCAAAAGCTCTATAGCAATAATCAATTGTTTGTGCAAAAAGCCACATTGATAAACTTGGTCGATTTACATATAAACGACTATAATCGTCATGGTAAAGATATTGCCAATTATCAAATTTTGAGCTTTTCATTGGGGTAGGAACAGCCGCCAAGAAACAAGATCGACGTGCTGTACCCCTTGGAGTAAAGTAATATTTTGCGGTTGCGATGCAGCTATTAGGATATGACTTCAACGTTTTTCGTTCATTGTCCGACTGAATATTTTTTATTTGAGTCAAATCCGCGTGCCGTCTCGAATTCCGTGGCTGCTTGTTGTTCCTACTCCATAATTCTTCGGATTTCACGTTATCAGGTTCATCAATTTTCTTCCTCTTCCTACGGTTAACGTGCTGCTGTGGCTTTTTCAATGACACTTCTTTTAAAATAGACTTTACTGCATTCGAAATTTCGTCAATGGCTCTTCCCGCTTTCAAATGGATTTTATGTTGTAGAGTCGACTCTCAAAATTTTCATGTAATTTTCAGCAGATGCGTTACACAAATGTTTTTTATCTCTCAATTCTATTAGCAAACTTGACCACATTGGAGCATAAGCTAATAGATTGTTGAGGAGATATTTTGAAACTGCATTAAGTGAAAATTATTGTTATCGTGATTTTCATCGATATTGCCATTCAGTTTAGTTTTCAATTCAGCGAATAATAATTGAAATTCTTTATACCAGGGGCTCGAAGCATAAATAGGTTTTTCTGAAGTCGTCTCGGCAACATTTATGATCTCTTTGTAATCTGTCAATGATTTATCAACTTCTTCGTTCTTTATACCAGGACAACATTCTGCGAGTACTGTCAGTGCTTCAGAAACTTCCGCATTTTTCTTTTTCGCAATTAACACCGTAGCTACATCTCGTACACGTGAACGTAATTCGATTATTGAAGGGCAATGCACTAGAACTGACATTGCTTCCATGAATACCGAATGTTCTACAGTTTTCTCCATGATATCATGTTTACGTAAAAAAGCAGAAATCATATGCATGAAATGTGCATAACAGAACTGTACCCTAACTACATTGAAAGGCTCACCATTTTCCAAATGTTTATAGGCTGAAGTAAGATATCCTAGGACAGTAGTGTCATTCCATGCGGCCATGATAGCATTGGAATTTACCCATGCCCAATCAATGACAATAGTCTCGAAAACTGGCCAGCGCAAACCGTTAGTGGTCAATAAATCTCGGAAAAATCTCAAAAAATTGCGATATGTGATTGTGTCATGAGAATTGGAAATCATTTGTAAGACGGGAACTAATTTATGATCTCTGTTGACTATACCGGAAGTAATGTAGATTTTTTTCGATCGGGGATATGGCTTTCTAATGACTGCTCCTGTAGAATCGAAATGAATTGTGCCACCTGAAATGCTTTTAAGAAATAGAATTTGTTCATCGCAGCCTAGATAAATTGTGAAAGGTGTGACAAATTTAAGTATAAATGGATGTTGTGCACAGTCAATCGCCAGCGTTCGCTTGATGATGTCAAGGGTGTCGTTCTCATCCCTGTCGTTTGTCCCAAATTCCTCAGAACGTGCCTTTGCATAGACATTTTCAGATCGTGTCTTCATATAATTATTATGTTCCAATGCTAACTTTATATCCATTTGGGCGTAGGCTCTCCCACGAACTCTACTAGGAACTTCGTGACGCAATTCTTTTTTCAATTGGACCCTTTCGCGACCACGTAACTGATAGGCGATTGGTAAACTATGGTCCTTAGATTTATCCATTGAAGTTTGGGGGACAAAAATTTGGATTTGTTCATAATCAAGAGCTGCTGTTAAAGTACCACAGAATTTAAATGCGGTTTTACACTCTGGCTGTTTGCAAAATGCGGACACGGTGAATTTGTCTGCTGATTTATGCCAGAAACGGAAACCCATGAATGTAATGGAACATGTGATGACTGCTTGTGATGGTAAATTTGTACGAAGTACATTGTATAGCAGATCTGGAGCAATTTGACCTCTCTCTAACATTCCTGCCGAAGACAGCTTTATCACCTTCCACAATAAATCGTATGTCTTCTTCGTTGATCCAGAAGCTCTGATGTGCCTTGAATGTTTTGAAATTTCTCGTCCATCGGAATTGGATCCATTATTAATGTCAGACTCTGAATCCATAGATAAGGATGAGGAACTCTTGGAAATAACATCATCATCAGTTTTAGGACCATTCTTAGAATTTACATTCTGGACATTTTTTTTCCTCTGTTCGACAATTCCTTTAAATTCTTATTTGATATTGATTGAAGGCTGATGGATTCTAGTTCGGTATTCAAGCATAATTAGTAAAATGCGCAAACACAAAAAATGGTCCACCTTAATAAATTTTAATGAGCGGCAGCATTATTTTTCCATTCGCCGCTCACATTACAATCGCAACTATCAATAGTTTCGTAGGGTTTTCTATGAGTTTTTACACTTAATACGGGGATAATCAAGGGATAATCGATTCAAAACGTACATATACATAACTTCAAGATCATAATTAATTGAGCCAATCGACATACATCACGAACATGGACAGATCTGCTCAATATAATACGAGTAATTTCTCTTAAGACTAAATACAGCTTCCAGTAGGGATTATTGACTGGAATTTTATCGCCGATATAAAAGCCAAACTTAATGCACAAAGTTTTCATTTCTGAGGCTGTAGAGGTAAGATGTTTATCTTTTATTACTGATTCCTTTATTGGCGGAGGCACGTCCGTGTCTTTTTTGTAGAGGAAAAACTTAATGTGCTCATTGAGGTGTCGTAAGGAAAATAATTTTTCCACCTGAACAAATTGGTACAAAATCAGTCCAAAAACGTCACGCCAAATACCCTCCAATAAATCATGCATTGAATCTACCGATGTATTTTGAACTGAATCATAAAATTCTAATTCATTAAATGCACATTTACAAAGTGCATCATGAGATTTTGTTTCAACATCATTTTTGTAATCATTATTTACTCTCAGTAAAGTTTCATATTCTGTGAATTGAGTCTCGCGAACTCTTTTAGGAGTAATGCAAAATCTACAACAATACTCCGTTGTGAAGGAGCATTTGTATCCTAATATTTGATGTTGACCCAGATTGTCTCCAATTATGGATAATAATGCAAAAAAAATTTGAATTTTCGTTCCCCCATCATCAATAGATATTCCACGAGTCTCTAAATTCTTCAATTGTTCAATAATATTAGCAAAAAGGACTTCTTGTGGAACTGTTTTGAAATCCTCCGTATTATGTAACTGGAGTAAAAATATGTTCTCTAGCACACCATTATATTCATCTGGAATTCCTATAATTGTGAAATACATTGCACCAAGTTTATGAATGTTTCGATGAGTTCCTAATGGATTATTTACCTCAATAACATCGAATGAAATTACTAGCGGTAGAATGATCTTTCCCAAGAATTTTTCTTCGACTTTTTTCCACGTGAGGCCTTGGACAGGTGAAATCAACTGCTCGCTGTTTTGACATTCTTTTATATTATTAATAATTGATTGAAATACGCCAGGTAGCTGTAAAAATTGGACCAACACGGTTTCCATAGGAATTATTTCAATTTTTCGTTCTTTCACATCTAATTTAACTTTTTTATTTTTCTGCGTTTTACCGGTGGTATATGAAATAGTTTTGGTGACTGGTTGGATCAAACAATCCAATTTTTCAAACGTATGAGTAGTTTTCATCCTGTTAAAATTATTCTGCGTGATAGTTACCATTGGTCGTAATTTTGCCTGACAATCTGAACATTCCAACTCTTGTGAAATTTTTTCCAGTATGAAATTAGTCAATTCTGCACTCTTATTGAGAATACTATTGGCTGTGGATCGTGGCATCGTCGAATTGGCATATAAATTTGACGTGAACTGGCTAACAGCGTGGCTGATTTGTTCACTAAATTGTGTGTAGTCAGAGGGAGGCAATTGCGAATTGGATTTAAATTGTGGACTACGAATAAAAAATTCTGGTGTCTTTTTATGAAAAATATTTTTTTCCAGGATTTTAGTAAATCTGTCGGCTTCAGCTAAAGATGGAGTGGAACACTCATGGGACGAATGATGGAGCTTTTCTGGGAAATGATCTGAATCACGAGTACAGATGTCTGAATGTTTCGATTTTAGGTGCTTAACTAGGAATATTATTATAAATTCGCACTTTACAGTGACAACATCTAAACGAATTCCGACTGTCATGCTTGTGTTCTGTTTCGATATGAAATCTGAATTTATCACTTACGATTTCGACAGTGCAATAAGGACATTGATAAAACATTATGATAGGTTTGTTATTCCCCCCAAAAAAAGCCTTTGATCTTAGCAAAATCGATACAGTGAAACTCTTTTTTTCATGAACGAAAAAAATTACTAATTGCAATTTAAACAAATCATAGAATCGATCGATTTTTTCATCAGCACTTTTAGATTTATAAATTGCGAGATAATGACAAATCTGTGAATCGAATAATTGGAAAAATTAGTGATATAATAAAAATTATAAAGTTTTGAAAAATTCTTATTATTTATTATGAAATATGGATGAGATCGTAGTGTACAGAATCATCTGACCTCGGAGCTTAAATCTGCTTAGGAGATGCTATAAGTTCGTTAACTGCTGGCTGAAGTTTATTTCTGATTTTTGACAGAAGAGTAGTAAGAGTTGGAACAGGACGTTCACCTTTGACCTTGAAACCATATAATCATCTCTGCATTAACATCCATATGTGATAGGATACGGAAGGGTAGTGGCCGTCGAGCACATGATAGAATTTGAACGCAATATCTATGGCTTCGACCATTGAAGCTACAGGATACAGATTATCTTTGACGAAAACATAACATTCTGTAGGTGCCACAGGATTTTCGGCAACGACAATGAGATAGGGTTGCACGATGATTCGTCCTACGTTTGCTATTCTTTTCACTTGAACTTCCGTTATCTCAGCTGGAGTCTAGAAAAAAAGGAATAGAATTGAATGATTAGAAACATTTAATTATTATTACGCGACGATGGCTATCATGAACAACAGAATGATCGGAGTGGTCGTGGTGATGGTTCTAGCCTAACGTATTTATTAAATTAAGGGCTATTTTAAGTGACAGCAAACCCAAAATAAAAATATTTAAAATTATTTTCCATAAATGTTAACAAGTAGTCACTTTTTTTACTAATTAAAATAAAAATTCGTAGTCAAAAAAATATTCATACTCGCACTATCACAACGATTCTCTCTTTAACTTCTGCAATAGAACGCCCACGCGAAACATCGGACTCTTTCTCAGCGCCTCTTTTGACCGTTCCTTTCAGTGTGATTAAACGGGGAAGAAGAGATAACTGGGCAAGAACTCGTCCATCTATAAGAAAGGTGAGAGAATAATTAATTTTGAATCAAAATTATTAAGCATCCTGATAGAAGAGTCGTCACTCAGCTTAGCATACCTGCAGTAACAGAATCCTTTGCAATGCTGTTCAATAGGTCAATTCCAATCTCATCTTTCTGTCTCAAATGACGATTCTCCAGTACAGCTGAGTAGAAATCATCCCAAGATTTCTCAGTTAAGGTCAATTCTGTCAATTTCAAATCGATAAAATCGATATTTATAAGTGTACTGGCAATTGGTTGTTTGAGGATGGGCCAGTCCGTGAAAATAGCGTCTACTAGTGGATTTCTTTGTTCGAGGAGCCAAAGTCTACGATATGGACTGCTCTCTTTCCACCGTTCGGCTACGACGTCCAAAGGCGCGTAATTTATCTGCAACCACTCAATAGACTCTTTCACCTTTGTCAACTCCTCTGGAAAAACCAATAATTAGGCAACAACTATTGAAAGAACATGCCATTGCCGTCGATCTATCCTAATTATTATTATTATGCATGTTTTGAGCTGATCAATTTAATTTTCTCTGCAATAAAAGACACTTCAATATCCATGAATTCTAGTCACATAAAAAAGATTCCATATACCTTCCAATCTCTGTTTTTTCGATGCATCAACGTTGTCTCTTTCTCGCTTCCATTTCGTATTAATTCCCTTCAAAATACGAAACACATTCAACTCGTTTTTGAATTTATCGGGAACTTTACCAGATGCAGGTATAGAGTTTTCCAGTTTTACTGTTTTTCTGTAGTATTGGTGGCTCGTATAATAGGTCTCAACTTGCTCTTCTTCGAAAATGGAGCAAATGTTTTCTGCAATTTTAGAAAAATGTGCATGCGTCCATCCTCCCACCGAAATTTTTAAACACGCCCACACAATCTCTTCGACCAGAGCAAGCCTGTGCTTATCTGCAAGGACCTTAGTCTTTCGATAATTTTCGATGATTAGTGGTCCTCTCCAACTGGCCAGAAGAATTCGTTCAAGTTGCTCACGATTTACTTTTTCCAACAGTTGACACCTGAGAGCAAACTCATTAATTTTCTCCCCCGAAACATTTTCTTTATTTGCCTGTGACACGGTTCTTTCCTTTTCAATCTATGAACAATTAAAAAGAAAAAAATTCCAGAATTGAAAATTTTTTCAGGCGCAGGGCCTGAAAGGACGCATATAATAAGGAGTACCTCTGTCCAGAGTATTTTCCAGTTGTCTTTGAAAATTATGACTTCCTCGAACGTGCCAAAGAGTTTATCGAAGTGGAAGTCAGTGAGTTTACATACCGAATTTGGATTGGTGATATGCTGTGCTAATGAACATAAAATGGAAGATTTTAAAAAGTGGTACGAAATGAACATAAAGAAATAATTGTTAAAAAGAATATTAATCAAAATTCATACTTATTTAATTACATATAACTTCTGGCAGAATCAATTCTCTAAACAAAAAATTCTTGATTTTTTAGAAAACCCACGGCAGAGATATACTTTACACAGCGTCATATTTTTTTAAGTATATTTACTGACCACAAGAAAATATATTCGGCACTAGCATACCTTATGGAAATATTTATGGAGATTCACTGGTGGAAAGTAAATATATTTGGCAAAATAATTTTTTTTCATAAGTGCATAAGATCGAGAGTCATTCCTACAATCGGAATTCCTAAATTCCGAATTTCATTCGCTAACACTAATAAACTAACAGTAGCACAGTTTCGTTCACAGCCAACGTTTTTTCGGTGACAAAAAAACAAAACACGACTCTATCGCATTCCAAGAATTTGTAAACAAATCTCTATTTTCCGAGAATCTCCCAAGTTGCCGTTGAGCATGGCTTATGCCGGGCGACCGGACATATTTTGTCTGGTTGCTATACGCCTCATGCATACCGTCAGTGGACGCCGAAAGCGCCGCGTGGCGATTAGGCTTGGCGAGAGTGAGGTATCCAGGGTCTTTGACTCATTTGAATTGTATTACTACCCGGCTAAAATAATTTCAAATAATGTAAGACTAATTGTATGTCAGGGCAAAAAGTCAATGAAAATATAAGTAATGGCGACAGTGACAATTTCTTGTGGATTTCAGACGGTCTCTCTAGACTATTTTCGTTCAAAATGTGTGTCCAAAGGTAGGTTATACGTTGTACTTCATCCCGGCAGTTTTCCAACTAAAATAACGTTTGTTATTTCGTTTACCATCGAATCAAGTTCAATAGATTGCAAAAGTGGAAAATAATTAATGATGAACAGCGGCGACAGTAGCTACGCGGGCGGTGTGTGACTCCGGCGATCACCCAAGCTAAGCAACGCTCAGTTGGGTTAGTACTTGGATGGGTGCCCGCTTAGTCACACCCATCGGCGTGTAGACTGCCGCC
>NW_011887812.1:87679-95329 GCF_000806365.1 Fopius arisanus | reverse complement strand
AAAGATATAAGAGAATTACATCGTCAACTCGAGCCCATCGCATAAAAACTCGAGCAGAAAATTTTGAGAATTTGACAAAACAATTTAAAAATGAAAAATTCAAGGGGACAATGACTGCGGCAATGGAATATGGTATAAAATTGGAACCAAAGGCTCGTGATGATTTTATGAAGCAAACAGGTTTGCAGGTATTCACGGTGGGTTTAGTGATTAAGATTAATCAACCATTTTTAGCATCCAGCCCTGATGGAGTTATTCTTGAGGATCATTCATTGTTAGAAATAAAATGCCCACATACGTGTAAGAATGCTCTTATATTCGATAGGGAAACTGACACATGTAATGTTCCATATCTAGTTATTGACGTTGAAGGTAAGATAGATCTGAAGAAATCGCATCAATACTACACTCAAGTGCAGATCTCCATGTACGTCACTGGCCTTGAAAAATGTCATTTTTTTGTGTATAGTGAACGTGACTCAGTACATGCAGTCGTAGACAAAGACGAGGCATTCTTGAGTGAGGTGATTCCTAAAATTGAACATTTCTATTTCAGTTTCTTTCTCCCTGCATCAAACTAAGCACATGTGCCTGCATTTACTCACGAATTAATTTTGTTTAATTGCATCTGATCCTTCGATATTTTATGAAAATTTTATGTTTCATGTTAATGTTTGTATTGATTTTTTGTTGAATTATCACGATAATGGACAGTGCTGAGGGAAAAGATCATGGAATTTTTTTCATAGAGCATTCTCTTCTGAACACAAACGATTCCATGGATTTTTTCTCTTCACCTACTCATTTCTCAGATAATTATCAAAATGTACTTATCTTATATGGAGGTGATACTGCTGATTTAATCGCACGAAGAGACCAGACATTTTTTCGTTAAATAAACTCCAATCACAAAGGTTCAATTTCCATTGAGTTCTCCCGGCATTGTCTGCATTTACTCACCACCAACTTTGTTCAACTAAATGTATTTTTCTCATTATGCATGTTTCATTACGCACGTTCTATTTTTTATATATTAAACATTATTTATTAATTTCACTCGGTGCTGGTCGATTGAGAAAGTGACTCAGATTTTTGCTTTTTGAGGCAAGTATGTTTTTATTACATTAAGTGGATATAAATAGTACAAAAATAATAATCTGTGCAAATTAGTCATAGCACTCGTTTGAATAAATATGAATAAACTCGTTCAAAATTGTTTTCATCTCATTTCTTCCATTCCCATCCTCTTCAACATTTTTTGATCAATGGGGGTAGACCATTTGCAATAATACAGCACATGTGCATTAGAGAATCGACATAAGGAAGGAAATCAATTGAAATATGATCTAATATGTGGAGCAGTTTGATTCTTTGGATGGCTCGCTCCACATGAATGCGTACAGATGCGATGTTGTATCCTGATTCTACTTCTTCCGCTGTAAACTGAGGATTATATGCGTGAGGTGGAATCGTAAGAATAGCGTTCCGTTTCATCAATTCAGATCGAATTTGCGGAAAACCTTTATCGGCTAGCACTTCGTCACCCGGTTCTAACAATTGCAAAAATCCTGAATCATTCACGATGAACGAATCGGTCGCTCTCCCTCCATAAGCTTTAGAGATTTTACAAATAAAACCGTTCGGAGTTATAGCGATGAGGAATTTCTGAGTAAATTTACCTTTATAATTGGAATATGTTAAAACTCGCTGTTCTAATGATGGAGGAGTATCGCATGATATTTCTGTACAATCAATTATGCATCTACAATTCGGATAATTGTGAAAAGATGCGGGAAGCGTTTCTTTTATACTCTCCTTTGATGGCCAAAAAATCCATGTCTTAGTCTTCTGAGTCAAAATTTCAAGTGTCGAATAAAAAATCCGAGATGCTGTACTAGCATGAACATTAAACAAACACCCGGGAGCACAGAAAGATATGCTCAGCTTGAATTTCATCAGAGTTAAGAGCAATCGATTTGGTTTATTCAATTTTCGATACCAAAAAAGCGGGCCATCGCCTTTTTGATCAGGAATAAGGCTCAATAAAATAGAAAAAAAGGTGAGTGTAACACCAGCAAGTTGACGCATCATAACATCCGTTGTGATGTCTACATATCCGTGGAATCCTCGTACGGACGGTTCATTGGGACCACAGCGTGAATCTTTCGTTTTTCTCAAATATTTATCAGGGATGATGACTTTTCCACGTTGAGGTTCATGAAGATAAATTTCCGTTTGAATGGAAACATTGTATTCATCAAATGCAATTATTTTGTCTTGATGGGGTTCCTGGATACGATTTCCTACGTCAACAGATAATCGGCATGGTTCACGACTGCAGAATAAAAAACTTGGATTTGAGCTGAAACATTGGTCTTCCCGCAATGGCTCAGTCTGGATCCCTATGCTACATGTTTCCACCTCATCTATCGTACATTCCATGAGAATATTGTCCACAAACAACAATCATACATTAATACGATTTATCACCAGTAACTATTGACGAAACTTACCGAGTTCCCAATCTGCTGATGTAGTAGTTGATGCTGATGTACTTGGTGACATTTCATTCATACGAGAATTTTGTTTTTTCCACCGATCGATTCTCTCCAGATTCGGAGTTTTACGATTGTAAACATCTGGGAAAATAGTCGGATTGTAGGAAATGTCGTGCATACTATTTGATTTTGCACCCCTCCACGAAATGAGCACTGCAAACTCGCGATGCATCATTTGGAGTCCACGGTTTCCGATCTGCAGTTCTGCGGAATCAATTAATTTTCATTATTCTATTATTCGATTAAATCAACTATATAATTATAATAAGTTAGAACAACTATTACTGCAACCAATTACACAGCACATTCTCTGTGAACGCACAATTTTATCCATTTTTTTGTGTTAATAATCTGATTAAAATACACTGACAGCTACGTACATGTCTGGTTGGTTAAATCTTCGCCATCTCAACTTGGCACGTTTTCCCCGCGTGGCGGCGCTACCTCCGGTACGCATGAGGCGTATTGCACAAATGATGTAATCATGAAATCGGAAAAAAAACCTCTTAAAATCACTTGAAATCAATTATTCCCCGAAATCGTTTGAAATCATGTGAAATCATCACTCACTGTATCACGATATTGGATAATGATCCCTCGCATAAGATAGTAAAAATATCCTTGAGAATGAGAATTGCTTCAATTGCACCGGTTGCCCCAATAGCACCATACTCATCGTTATGGCTATTTTACATTGTTTCATGACGGCATCCAGGGTTAAAAATTAATATAATTAGGGAAATGATAATCAATGAAAATAATAAAAATCAATTACTTACCTTCAAATGCCGGCGACGCTGAACCTAGGCCCCATTTTTCGAGAGACTGTTTAACAATGTTTGGTGTCTCAGTATCACTCATTGTCATTTGGTACCGAACTCACGTCAATATAAAAAAGTTATTCAATTTCACTGAGAATAATAACAGAAAATTACGCAAAATCAGAGCAATAATCTGGAAATACACGCACGATACAAACTTTTGACCTTCTTGTCCCGTTCTTCACACTGAAGTGATCGAGTTCAGACACTCTCGACGGTGGCTACTGATCGCCAAGAATTGATCCTTTCAAGCAGACAATATAAACTTTCAGACAAACTCCAAATACTGGTGAGAAGTAATTTTCTTGGCAGGTTACAAATACCAGTAAAAGGTATATATATAATATTTCTAGATATATTAAATATTTATTGGATGGATATTATGGGTTTCACCGAATTTCGAACACTAATTCAATGCTGATATCCGAATTTAATAAATAAATAATTGTCATCATGTAGTCCAATGAGAAAAAAATGTGGAAATGAAATCTCTTCACTTCAGGGTAATTGATTTACTCAATTTTTGCTGTGAAAAATTGTGCCCAATGTATGGCGTTCTCATTTCTAACCTTATAAATTTATACCTTGTTTGCATTAATTAATTGAATATTCGAATGAGAGATTTAAATTGAATATCTTTATAACGAGCTATTGTACGATGGAGGGGGTGAGGAGGTTTTTTTGGCAGAATTAGCGGCGAAACCTGCAAGGACAGACATAATAATGAATTCGAAGTGTTTACGGTGAGCATTTTAATGTTTATCAATTGTTTATCAGTTTTGTTGAGGATTTAGGGAGGGAGTGAGACAATTAGCTCTGCAATTCCAGTTTTAATTTCGAAGTAATTAATTAGGAAAGACTTCTTGCTGTAAAATACTCTCGGATTCTTACTCATCACTCTTCAGTTTGTTCATTAAAGTATAAAAATCAATTGTTTATCAGTTGTTTAGTATTTTTATTCGAAATTTTTTTTGGGGGGGGGGGGAGAATTAAATATGGAATTCCATTTTCAGTTTCGGAGTAATTAATAAAAAAAAAATATTCACTGCAAAATATTTTTCGATTTTCAATCAAAACTGTTTAGCTTGTTGATTAAAATAATAAATTCAATAGTTAATCAATTCTTTATCACCTCTAAATCTGCACTTAAAATTCAGATTTCGACTTCCCTTTTTATTTTCGTAATAATGAGAAAATTTTCCGCGCTGGGAAATTCGATAAAAAGTGAATAACTGTAAGTATCTGTCAAACCAGCAGATTGTGACCCTCTCCTCAGAACTAGAGGCCCTGGCCAGACATCTGAAGGGAGAGGTGATACTCCTTGACCAGGCCTAACACATGAAGGAATTCCTCCACGAGAAAAACAGGTCAGGATACAGCTCCTTCCACAAGATGTTGTTACCCCACCAGGAGAGGTCAAGGCAAATCCAATCAGAGATGGAGGAGAAGCAGTTGAGACAGGACAAAGAGTCCCAGGATGAGATCCTGAAGCGCCAGAAGGCGTTAAAGGCAGAGCTGCGAAATCGAAAGGACACGAGTCGACAATCTGACTCGATTATCCTCCTCCCAATCGATTCTCTCGTCCCCTGGGGACGAGTGCGCACTTACACTCGAAGAGGTTGCATGATCACTTCGAAATCCTCCGAGGGGAATTACTGTATGAACACTGAGGCACCAAACTCCTGCACTTCGATAACTATCGAGGAGAACGCCAGGTGCACAGAGGCAAGATCACCGAGTGGTCCCTGAAGTGCGGTAGAACTGGAAACCAGGAGATAGACGACACCTCGAACGAAACAACTGATCTCCAGCAGTTGATGAAGCATCGAGCACGAGCTTAACGATCTCCACCGTCTCCAGCAGCACATGAATCTCATCAGGTACCTGAACATGAAGTACCAACAAAGCAAGGACAACATCCTGATCTACATCCTGAAGGAGTGCGTGGTGGGCACAACGTGTATGTTTTTCCTCTCGGAGAATATCTCAGTGGCTGTCGACATCGTGAGGCACATAGCCAGTGGAGTTCTCGCTGCTCTTGAGTTCCTGCACACCAACAACATCGTCCATAGGGACCTCAGGGACTCCAGCATCTACCATCGACAGTGGTGGGATGATCAAGGTCTCCGATTACTCCCTCAACAAGAGATTATCTGACATCTATCACTCCAGCTGTCTGGCGAGCGGGCTGAGCACTACTTTCCCACCATTCTAGGTCTTGGTGAAAAGAAGCTGAACATCTACAGGTTGAGAATAGATGGACAAGAATAGATTCTTCCCACCGGTAAATCATACAGTCACATGTGTAAATACTCCCATAAGATTTACTAATACCAAATATATTTTATTGTCATTAGTAAATATTCTTGACAAAAAGAATATTTCGCAGTGTAGGTGGTCTGCGGAGAAGCGCCAGCAGCACAGCTTCATCAGAACACCCCTGGAGAGGGGTCGGACCCCTCCGAAGACGCCTCGAGGGCACGAGTAGGAGGAGGAGAACGAGGAGGCCATCCAGGACGTCAACATGTGCCTTTCAGAGACACTCAATATTTCTAGAATTCAGAATGAATTCGAGGTACTCAAGGAGCTTAGGAAAGAGGCCTTTGGGGACGTCATCAAGGTCAAGAAACTCGACGGTCAGACCTATGTCATCAAGAGGATCCCCTTGAACGCCAAGAACAGACAGCTGAAGAAAAAGATCACGAGGGAAGGGAAATTCCTCTCGAGGTTGAACCACGAGAACGTCGTCGTGAGGTACTACAAATCCTGTATCGAGTCAGCGATTGTGGAGGACGCACTCTCTTCCAGGGACACCACCAGGGAGACCACCCCCAAAATCTCCCTGCCAGGCATCGATCTTCACAGAATTATCAACATTAATCATGTCAACAATATGAATGTCGATGCTGACAAAATCGAGGAGTTTGTGCCACCTTTCCACGAGGTCGAATGGGGTTTTTCGTACGAGTGAAGGACATCAGCTGCCGAGGCAAATGATTCAGAGGAATCTGACAGTCCATCCGAGAAGAGCACCCTGAGGACAGCCATCGACAATGGCCTCTTCGAGGACGAGAGGGTCTGGGAACACTTTCGAGAGATCGTCGAGGGAATCGCATACATTCACCAGCAGAGGATGTTCCACAGGGACCTCGAGCCTGTAAATATCTTCCTGAACAGCAACAATCACGTGGAAATTGGGGATTTTGATCTCCCCGCCATCGACACGAGGACTCTGACGACCTTCGAGACTGCCAAACCATCCTCCATGACTGAAGAGATTTGCACTGAGCTCTACAAAGCTCTTGAGCTCAGCTCTAAAATAGCTAAGGCAATTGCTGCAGGGAGAACTCCATCAACCATGTGGTCATCCTCAAGAATGAGGAGAAGAGCAGCCTCAGGGTCCACACCTGGAAGAGGGACAGGTACCAGAAGAGGAAGATCTCGGTTAACGACGTGGGAGAGTTCTTCCAGACTCAGAGAAATCACATACCCTTACCAATTCTGAATAGATCTGAAACCAGGAGTTATCCTCAACACACTCTGCTCAATGTTAATGTCAATTTTGTACTATCCGAGAGGGATAAACTGTCAGACCGTGGCAGGAGGACCCACAAGAACTCCATTCTCGTCCAGATGACGTGTAAAATACTCTGGGATTTACATTTATAACTCATCAGTTTATTCATTAAAATACTAAACTCTATTGTAAATCAGCTGTTTATTAGTTTGTTTTAGCAAGTTTCGGTATTCTTACCACAAGTAAAGCAATTCTTAAAATGAGCTGATGGCAAATTATCCAAAACAATAACAATTACTTGGCAAAAACCTGGAGAATTGCCTATGCAAAATAAATTTCCTTTCCAAAAATAATTTACTTTGCGTAAGTAATTATCCAGGTTTTTGCCAAGTAATTGTCATTGTTTTGGGTAATTTCCCATCAGATTCTTATAAGAATTACCTTACTTGTGATAAGAATACCGATATACAGTCTCAATACTTGCTTATTGTTATGAGATAATGATTTACGATGAATATCGGTATTCTTACCACAAGTAAAGCAATTCTTAAAATGAGCTGATGGCAAATTATCCCTGGCAATTCATCATGGGCGGACCATCCGCCCATGTTCTGCCCATGTTCCGCGACTGTTCATTTGAGGGCCAGAAACGATTGGAAATGGTCAGAATAAATGACAATAATTATCCGATTCCGAATTATGAAAAAATATGGTACATGGAGCTAATCAGGAACGTTTTCCTAATTAAGGCCCG
>NW_011887812.1:64456-84324 GCF_000806365.1 Fopius arisanus | reverse complement strand
AAAACGTTCCTGAATAGCTCCATGTACCATATTTTTTCATAAGTATGCATCGGGTAATTATTGTCATTTATTCTGACCATTTCCAATCGTTTTTGGTCCCGATATGAACATTTGCGTAACATGGGCGGAACATGGGCGGAATACCGCCACAGTTACGCTCAAAATAAATTTCCAGGGATCCAAAACAATAACAATTACTTGGCAAAAACCTAGAGAATCGCCTATGCAAAATGAATTTCCTTTCCAAAAATAATTTACTTTGCGTAAGTAATTGTCTAGGTTTTTGCCAAGTAAATGTCATTGTTTTGGGTAATTTCCCATCAGATTCTTATAAGAATTACCTTACTTGTGGTAAGAATGCCGATACACATTCTCAATACTTGCTTATTGTTATGAGATAATAATTTACGATGAATATCGGTATTCTTACCACAAGTAAAGCAATTCTTAAAATAAGCTGATGGCAAAGTACCCAAAACAATGACAATTACTTGGCTAAAACCTGGAGAATTGCATATGCACACAAATTTCCTTTGCAACCATAATATTTTCTATCAGTGTAGAAATAAAGAAATGCAAGGTTCGAGTCACATTCGTGGTTATTTTTTAAAAGTAATTTGTTGAGCACACCATCTAAAAATAATCAAAGTACACTGCGACGTAATTTTCGGAGGTTCACGGAACCCTCCGTCCATTAGCCCGCCCTCTGGCACCAAAACACCCCAAAAGAAAAAAACAGAAAAATCAGTTAGGCGCCAGGTCAATTTTTAACGGAATGACCGCCGTATCGCAATCCTTCTCCGCTTTCAGCCTCAATTGCTCCAGTAGGTCAACACGTAGAGATTTAGAAAATCGGAAGCTGAAAGGGGATGCAACTGGAATCTCTGATAGAGTAAATAAATTATTAAGATTGTCGGGGAGAACAATTTTTAATCAAATAAAAAGAATAATAATCTCGATACAAAAAAAATAATTAAATAAATCCCCTAAAATCGACCAAGTGTTACGAAACACGAATTTAATTCATAAAACAAGATCACTGTTATCTAGTCAAGAATTCAATAATCATTTCTGAAGTCCATAAATAATAAAGAAATTAAATAAATAAATAATAAAAGAAATTAGTCAAATAAGTCAGAAATGAATAAATATGAAACAACTGAGTCACAAGACTCAAGTTGCTGTAGTCAGAAAGAAATAATAAATTAAATAAAACAACTGAGCTACGAAGCTCAATTGCTATCGGAAAAGTCAGAGAATTTAATCAGAAATGAGATGTTATAAATTGTAAAAATTAATCCAGTGACTCGAAACAGTAACACCATAATCGAGAATTCTACGTGACCTCGGAGACGCAAAATAAATACAACAAAAATAAGACACAAGAGACAAAATTTCCCGGGGTCACGAGACCTTGAAAATAAATGAAATGAAACTTAACTCAATGGCGAGAATATCCAGGTTTTGCGACACAAACTCATCATGCAGAAGTCGCAAAAACCTCACTAAAAAAATCGTAACTAACAAAGTTTTAAATAAACTGAATATAATCGAAAATTCTGAATGAGCGAGAGAGCCAAAATCACTGAATGAAGTGGCCAGAGATTCCCTGATGAAATATTTAACTAACAGTCCTATAGGACTTGGGTGTACATAACACCAAATCAATCAACTAATAATCTCTGCCCACTAATTAATCACAAACAAAATAAAATGGCCACCACGCTCACCGAAAATCTCACGTAAGAACTCGCTCAGAATTCTCAATACTGGTCAGCGTATAAATTGGCGTCCTCAGCAACAAATGGCGTCCCTTGATAATCAGAATTACAAAAGGTCCGCCCAGTAAATCCACCACACGGGAAGTGATTTTTCGAGACACGTGAAAAATCGCAACAGGTGGGTAACGCTACGGCATCATGAACTAGGTGGGGATAATCTATTTATCCACCAGTCCCAAGTATTCGGGCATGCGCGACACAAACATTATATTCAAAACGCATACGCTATTAAATTTCGCGATGCTTCACAATCATTAATTGTGTTGAATTAGCGAGAATAAATTCTCAGCACATCCCTAAAATTACAACATTATTCGTGCGTTAATTACTACCCATGAGAGAATAGTAACTCTCCTGATGAACTTATTCCTATTTTTCAATTAATTGCGAAACCTCGTGCTCTGGTGATACGTCACTTCCGTGGTAATTGATAGCTGGATTGTGGCTCCATTATCGGCTACATCGAAAATCCAGTTATCATCAGAAATTAGGAGTTCGATGACATCTCTCGGCGTCCAGGGATCCTCGTCGATGTCCTCAGAATGGAACACGGTGGCGCATAATTCAAAATAAAACAAAATACAATCAAACGTATGTTCTCCTCTCTTCTCAAAACTCTCGCCATTGAAGGTGACTTCCCGTCTGGTGGAAGTCTCTAAAATCGCGAAACGGTCGAGAACCAGTAACGGGTAAAATACCACGTTACAACACATAAATATACTTCAGACTACGTTAATGATTAGTGAGTGCGAAGTTATCTTCCATATACTTCACATTAGAATATGATCATGAGAATTATTCATGTTGTACAGAAATAACACTTATCTTTTTGTTAAGTTGTGTTTGTTAGTGTTGTGTGTGTATTCGCTTCTTAGAAATGTGGATCAGATTTCTAACAAAGGCATTGGGTTAAAGAAAAAAGATGAAAAGGCATGAAAAATGTAACAATCGGAACTTGTGAACATTAAAAAAATTGTCATTTTCAGCAAAAAAAAAACTAGTGAAATCTCACTATTTGATTTAAAGGAAAAAAAATCAAGTTTACGTGGTGAAACACAATAGATTAGCACTGAGCTATGATGATAATAAGAGAATTATTTTGGTTGATTCTACAGACACTCTACCTTATGGGTACAATAAAGAAAAAACCTCAATTTTTCAAAATAATGTTTTTCTTCATTTTATTACAAAATTACATTTGATTACGATCGATTTATTTGTTGTCGGTATTATCAAATCCCAGCCACTTGACGTACTCCTTCCTCCCCTTTTTCTTCAGCACCTTTTCAACGAGAAACATATCTGGATACATGATGTGTTCCGACGAGATTTCAACATACAAAACCGCTAGAATGCCGTGATTACGGAAAGGATAGAGGAGGGCACAATAATTAATATAACACACGCGTTGGTAGAGTCACAGTAAAATATTTATAGTCGAGTAAATATGACGGTGAAATTACACTTGGCAAATTCACGCCAATTTGAGTCAACGAATCCAGATGTTCACTGTAGAAATGGAGACAGAGATTTGTCGATTTAATTTCCCGGGAAGAAAATCTACGTTACACGCTATTGACCAAGAAATAGAGCAGACGGAGGAAGTGACGTAGAGAGGACAAGTAGAGCAGCAGGTGAGACATTTGCATGTATATGTGTGAGTGTGTGTTTTTTGCTTTTTTTCTCTTTCTCGCTCTTTCATCACCAAGAATTGATGAAATACCATGATTTTTTCAAATGCATATATGCGTTTAAAGGCTCCATATGTTGGCACTGATTAGTTTTGAAATTTCTATTACGGTTCAGAAGAATCCGTAATTTTTCACTGAATTTATTTTCCTTTTTTTCGTTTTTTTCCAATTTCTTCCCGAAAGACCAAAAGAATCTTAATAGAATATTGGGGGCCGAGAAATAATTTGAACACAGTGGATTTAATACGTTAATTTCAGTTTATTAAAACTGGCACGAGGAAGAAATGTCTGTTCACTACGACCTACCACAGCAGACTAAAAGTGGTCAACGAGACCAAAAGAAAAATCGTCATAATGTGACAAAGGATCCCCAGTCCCTTAGCCACATGACCTCATGGCTTATGTTTATGTCTAGTCCCAATATCTCTCTCTATGCTGATACATTTTTGAAACCATAGACTCATTGAAATCAATTCGTAGAAGACTAAGGCTATATTCCAACAAATGTCATGAATTTTCATGTAAGTATAGACTTTCATGTGCTTCATCTATTGACATCAATTGGAATCGAAATCGGCAGAAAGATTCAGAAATATTCGTATTTATTCGATAATTAATTTTCAACAGTAACTCAAGTAATTATTATTAGAGAGAAATTAATTACCGCTAAAAAAAATTCATATTAATAGGCTCTTGATCGTACCAGAATATGCAGAGAATCGCATCATTTGTTGTTAAGTTATAGCATATCGTATATGACATTTTTTAATCTTCGTTGTGATCAACGGAATATATTATGAGCAGTATCAATGATTGCTAAATTTTTTTTCCTCAAAGCATTCTTGTTCAAGTCAAAAGATGATGGAACTATCGCTATTATTTTACAATTTTCAGACAGTCCATTCGGAAGCGTGTTGCTAGATTCTTAGCAACAACAGCAATACGCAGTTCCTTATAATCGCATTTCTCACTTGTTTATGGTTTCATACATATGACGAATTGGTTAGCTAGCCTCAGTAATGTAATGCCATACGTCAGAAGCCTCGGGCAACCCTATCGGCGGGAGGATAGAAGTTTTACGTTTTACTGCTTAATCTTACACGATTGTATCGTTGACTACAGCTTACTCACCAGCAGCGTCAAGAAACTCATTTGAAAAAAAGCAATGTAATCACTCACCTGAATAAATAAATGAACTATAAGTATTGGAGGCAGAAAATCTTTTTATTTTTTCATGAACAACATCATGACCGAGAGCTGTGTGTGCCTCGGTTATCAATGATTTAAACATTATATTTACACCGAGTTTGAGTTCATCTAGCATGCCTAGCGTATGTGCTGCTAGACGTTTCCCGTACAGATTGGGCCCTCTCTTTCTCTTGAATCCACTGCTCCATGAACTGACCCCACGATCTCGCACAAAACTATCAACCACTCGGTGAAAATCATCAGTGGATGGATAATGGCAGGCATGAGTTATCTGGAGCCTCGTCCTCATTCCTGTTTCTCACAGCACCATAATTCTTCTCCAAAAACAGCACATCACTAATGACACTTTTAATAATTTCCAGTGGAACATCGCCAAAATGTGTCTCAACTGTAACCTCACAGTCGGGAGTACTATTCAAATTGTCTATGTCTTCTGGTGAGAGATTCTCCATAATTAAAACTGACGTGCTACTCAACAATTTTCGATTTATTTCTCCTTAGTCCCTCCATCACTCCATCAAAATTTTATTCTTGGAAACCATGGTTAACTCCTAAAATGGCATTTGCCTTCATAACTGTCAAATTTTTGTAAGAAATGATTTTTTATTAACCCCCCAATTGATTGTGATGCATGCCACTTTGGATTCTCAGGCACGAAAGAGGATGGTGATGGAAGAAGATTACTCAATGTTTGGTAACTATTACATGACCATTGTACACGATTCTTTCACAATAAACTTTCTTCCTATATGGAATCCTTGCAAATCAACGATGGATGCCATGTTGATGTTCAGATAAAGATTGAATCATGTCTGACAGCTGGAATTTCTTTTCGTTCAGGGCAGACGTGTACACTATCCCTTCCTCTGGGCTCGTGCTGTGGTGGTGGTAGCCGCAATTGAAAACACTTTTACCTCCTGAAGCATCCATACCAAGGTTGCTAAAGATAATCAAATGCTCAATTGATAGTCCATCCTTTGAAATGCATCAAACGAACTTACCTGTAAGTGAAGTTTGATCATGATTATGTGACTGGCCTCATCGAGACATTTAAGTAGCTTGTAATTTTTTTTTCGTGCCCTTTCTGCCCTGTTCTCGTTAATAGGGTCTATCTCACCCTATGCATGCGCCTGTGAATCCTACACTGTACCATATTCACTCTCCTATAGAACATAGGAGTGACATGGGAAACTACAGAAAAAACCATGTCGGTACAGGCGGTTGCTCTATTAGCAACCTTCCGCCCATCGGTGCCCCTTGAAAAATTCGATTCAACGAGGAATCGAACTCACAACTTTCAGTACACTACTAACTTAACAATAGGCTCGCACCCAGCCACTGAGCGACCGACGTCGGTACATAGCTTGTAATAGTACCCCGTTGGCGGCTAGATGGTCCCCCACGTCTTCATAGACCAGAGAAAAAAGGGCGGACAGTTGCACCTCACCAGAGATCTTCCAAGTTAGTTTCTAAATGTTTTGCCAGCATTTATTCTCAATATGATGAATGAGGGGAAACGACAAATGTTAAACTTTCAAAACAAATGCAAGAAAACTAGCATCACTATTCAGGATAGCCTTGGCGACGACGTTCTGATTATTTATGACAGAATGGTCATGAAAACGTACAAAACCATTGGATTTTTCGGACTAACCAGCAGAGGTCCTAATTGCATTGAGACCCAGGCCTTTTCGCACAGCTGCTGAAGTAGTTGGGTATTTGGTAGTGTATGTTGAGAAACGACTTATGTCAACTAGAATCACTGAGACATGATTTAAGCCAACGGACCAATGTTTGGGATGACACTTACAGATCTCTCTAAATGTAATGACGGCTATAGAGATCTAGATGTAATGACCAGCTTTAGAATATGTTTCGTAAGTTCCTGAGTTTTCTATATGAAGCAGAGAACTGTATTAGCTCTAGCGGCACAAGTAAAGAAAAGTGCAAGAGTTAGGAAGGACTTGAATATTTTTAGCAGTTCAGAAAGGAGAAAGAGTTCTATAAGAGTTGCTAAGATATCGGATTCGATGGGTTTCACTTTCTGATGGATTCTTGGCATCAGGAAGACGGCGGAGGGGGTCGGGACCGTTTTCTATTAACTCTTAATTGTTGGAAGAGTTACAAGTTTCCGTTGTTGAATTGAATATAATTGTGTATGAATGTCAGTGAGGGGGTAGCGGATAGAGACCGGCTTTCTCCCAACTCTGAACGGTTAGACGATGTAAGAGTTGTCATTTTTACATTAATTAGTATTGTTTATTAATGGGAGGAAAAGTGTAGGCGGTGGCGACCGTTGTCTCTCAATTCTTACCTCTTCCCAGCGTTGCGAACCATGCCATAATTATGCTATCGCTACTTGTGACGAGACAGAATTTTGTGCCCTCCTCCCCTCTTTCCTTTCATGAATATATTCAATTTTCATAGTTTCAGGTAGATGTGAGTTACTCTGTTTGTCACCGTTGGGCAATCCATCCCCGGATATTCCATACCCTCGTCCTCATTTCCCCACGCCGCGATTACCCACGATAATCGGGGAAGAAATCAGAATGTTTGGCAGCCATTACTCGTGCCACAGCTGCCCCACAAGTCACTGTACGGAATATTAGAGAGCGATTAGCGACAGGGGAAGGATTAGTGAGAAAAGACCCTGGGAAGAGACTCTGTGAAGAGACCCGGTGAGGAGACATTGGTGAGGAGAACTATTGTGAGAACTATTGTGAGAAGAGGAACTAGTGTGGAGGAACTATAGAGAGAACTGCGAGAGAAGAGGGAACTGAATGAGAGGAGGAAACGATGTGAAAAGAGGAAACTGTGCGAGAGAAAAGAGAGACTTGTGTGGAGAGAAAATGTGTTGAAAAGATCTTTGGAGGGAGCCCGGAGTAGGAAGAAAGGAGAAGAAACCCCGTGTAAAACCGAAAGGATTGCTGCGACACCATTCCCCGTGAGTGCCCCATTTTTTATTCCCTGCCCCAACGAATTTCTCTGTCTCATATTACTTTCACCCCAACGGCGAGCCTCCTGTAAATGCATTTTAGTTGTAAATAAAGCCCCCTATTAAATCTTACTTTTCCAATCGGCCCCCTCACTTGGCCCCTTTTTGCCTGAGTTACACCCCTTCTTTTTATTATATTATTTCGCTTAGGCGCAAGTAAGTTGGCTTTACCGCCCACCCTCGAGTCAATTGGTCAATAGTCACAAGGCTTTGGTTAAATTTCATGGCATTAAGTTGTTTTTGTGAAGAATTGAAATACAGAATGTCATTTCACCAAAATCCCGTGAATAATCATTTTCAACCAGTCCCCATTACTATTTCAGGCCCTCCCTCTGACTATTGAATACTCCTGTAAAAATAATTATTTTCTAGAGAATTCCTGAACATCGTGCCTCGACCAGGAATTAATATCTTTTAATCCACCCGCCAAGGTCACAAATGGCGCCCGACGTGGGGCTGACTACTGTAAAAAATCACAAAAAAGCATTTGTGATAAAATTTTGCCAAGTAGAGGTTTTATTGTATCATCATATTTTCCCAAAAAATATTCTTACTTTTATTAACAAAAAATATGTGAAATTCCCAAAAAATATTCTCAGTTTTATTAACAAAAAAATATGTGAAATTCCCAAAAAATATTCTCAGTTTTATTCACAAAAAAATACGTGAAATAAAAAAGATTCCAAGCATGACGTTCACAAATCATATTGATTAGAGGGACCTAACATCTCAAGTGACTGAATCCAGTAACGTATATGAATGGAAAGGTCGCCATTGGAGACGCTAAAGAACAACGAGCACTCTTTATTTAACCATCTTGAAAAAACAAGCGCCACCAACGGTAACAAGTGTCGCCAATCGCCAATTCGATTTTCAGCAAAAAGTCCACTTGGCGCGCCCAGTTTTGGTGTAAGTCAATCACACTTGGCACCTTCCATCTTAAAGTAATGTGTAACACAGTGTCGAGAAGGAAAACGGTAATAATTAATCAAAGACATATCTTAGTTGACACTGTGTCACTCTGTGTCCCTTGATGCACAATATCGATTGTTACCGCTCAATTCATTGGGGATGTACGCTCCAGTACTTCATCAGTCAATTGCAACAGTACGCAACCAGAGTATTCAAAATTCTCACTTGATTCAAATGAATATGGTATTAACGATTTACATAGTTTCCAGTTGATTTCACGATTGACCGTTCAATCAGGATAATCTACAATCGCATATTTTTCAACTGACTATGTCACCAAACTTTGAATTAATTTGGGAGACTGTACAATATTTCCCGCGAAATTTAGTTATTGCTTCCTAGAAATGAACTTTGACACCCATCTGTGAACTATTTAATTACCCATATGTATATTTCTTGAGGTATACACAAAAAAGCAGGCGCGCGAAGTGGACTGTTTTCCGAAAATCGAATTGGCGATTGGCGACGCTTGTTTATTAAAGTGTTCAAATCAATGGTATTTTTCAAATCACTCAGCGAGAGAGTAATCTTGCAACTAACTTCGTTGGAAGTATTCATGTAATTACATGACGTACAACGATCTAGATGAGCGAATTCTATTCGAGTCGGTTTTCGTAGCTGATCCGTTTTGCTAAGAACTTTTTCGAGAAATAGTACCGGGGCGTCTTCGGTATCGCCAATAATTGAATACTAGAACTTATTGATGAATAATAATAAAGATAATATAAGGTATATACCGCCGTATACTTAGCGCACTAATTATTGGGAATCATTAATTAATTTTTCAAATTATTTGGAAATAATTTGGGGAAATTTAGGGAGTAGATTTCATAATTTGGGGAGATTAATTATTTATTTTTTTGAATTAAAGCGTATGGTTAGCGAAAATTCCTTCTTTTTTATTTTTCGAAATTGGGAATTACGTAGAATCATTTGGGGAATCGATTTCGGTAGATTTCATAATTTGGGGAATTGCTGAAGAGTTGATAATTAAAAAATTAAATAATTACATCAATTTCCAACTCTGCACATGCGCGCGTCCACACCCGTTCCTTCCTTCGTTATCGACACTCGTTTAAAAAAAGTTGAATATTATTCATAGTAAACTTGTTAACTAATTTTATAGAGGATAAATCCAGCAGCAACCGAATATGAATCAGAAAGCGAACTTCGATCGCTGAGTTGTCGAAATAGCGATAAATTGGATTGTGATTTATTTTCAATTTTTATAGTTTTTCCTTGTAAAAACATTGTAGAGACATAAAAATTAGGGGAAAACTTAATTCAAAGAAACTTCCCACAACGTTATTTCTTAAAGAGAACACTAGTCAATTAGAGTGCAAATGATTTTTCCATTTCTCTGTTTTTTCGTGCCAAAAATCCAAAATAATGTGATTTGTCAAATGAAAGAAAAACATTAAGGGTTGAAAGAAAACAATGGGAAACTGAATAAAACATAAATTTTTCGTTTTTTTGTGCATCGGTGAAATATAATTGAGATACGACGATCTTCCTATGATAATAACACAACAAGTACATAACTGACAAAGAAGTTCGAAGTTCAAAAAAATGGGAAAAAATTGAGTGGAAATCAATATGAATAAGTGCATTATTTGATTATTGATTTTTCAAAAACTAGCAACAGTGAACTGGTTTATTAATTATTGAAATTTTTTCAATTTTTCAAATTAGAAGAACAGTTAGGATCAATTCCCCAAATGATTTTCCCTTAAAAAAAAAAGGTTTCGCTAATTACGTATGTTAAGTTTAAAAAATTGATAATCAATTGACCGGGTCTTCCCAAATTATGAAGCCTACTCCCTAAATTTCCCCAAAGTATTTCCTGATTATTTCATAGGTTAATTAATGATTGCCATTAATTAGTGCGCCCGATGACGAACGATGAAACGGGTATGCATGCGCGCACGCACGCGGCTGGAAATTGATTTAATTATTCAATTTATTAATTATCAACTCTTCGTCAATTCCCCAAATTATGAAATCTACAGAAATCGATTCCCCAAATGATTCTATGTAATTTTCAATTCAGAAAAATAAAAAAAAAAACAAGAAATTTTCGCTAACTATACGCTTTAATTAAAAACAAGTAGGCGACAACAATTATGTCATTGTGGAGGATTTAGCGAAATGTATAGGTATATTTTTTTGCCATCAATAAATTGATGGCGGGCTTCCGAATGATTTTAACAATATATTTTTCCTCGTGAGGTTGGATCTATTATGAATGTTAAATGGTCGTAGTAATTAAGCATCTATTAGACTAAAATTTTCAAATTTAAAAAACGCATTCGATCCTGATATTTTGAGCTATATAATCATTTTACACCAAAATTTGAATATCTATAAAACCAATTGATCAATTAAGCTCATTTTTCATACTATCCATTGTAGGGATAAACGGACGATTTCGTCGAAATTTGCAGTCTTAATAGCTTGATTTCTGTGCGGATGAGAGAGCGAACAACATTTTTTTTTTCAATAACATAAAAGTGTTATAGAACTATGATTACTTACAGGATGCATTTTCCAGTTTTTGATTAATTTCAATAGTGCCAAGCATGACGAAAAGAATGGAATTTAAAAAAATGCGTACAACAATTTGAACTGAAAAATGAACAAATCTAAATATCTCAAAAAGTTTGTATGGGCAACTATATATATTTTAATTGATAATGACAGGGGACATCGAGACAAAAATTTTCACATAAAAAAAAATGAATTCGGTTAAGTCAATTTTGAGATATTCCACATAATCATTTTACACTAAAAATTGAATATCTCAGGAACTAATCAGTCAATCCTACTCATTTTCAATACCATCCGTTGCAGTGATAAAAGGACAATCTCGTCAAAATTTAAAGTTGATATCTCGATTTTTGCGGGGGTGAGAGTGCGTACAACATTTTTTTTTCAAAAACATAAAAGTGACAATAACTATGATTTTTTCCAGAGTTCATTTTCAAATTTTTGATTGATTCCAATAGAGCCAATCATGGCGAAGAGAATGAAATTTAAAAAAAATGAATACCTTCATTAGTTTTGGAGAGATTTTGAAAAAACGATTTATAAACAAATCACGATTTCTCAAAAACGGCTTGACCGATCTAGCCGAATTTTTATTCCATAGTTAGTCTCAACTCTTACCTACTATTTGACAAAATTTCCAATTTTTTGGAATTTTTTTACCCACCTTTATCTTTTCTTAACTAAAAAATCGCCCCTGCCCAGGGGGCACCACGCACAGACATTCTCAAAAACTTTTGTATTTTTACATTTCAGACCATTCTACATCGTTTCCAAGCAAAATTAGAATTTTTTTTTGCAAAAATGAATAATTAATCAACGAGTTCTCCCCAAATTATAAAACCCTCTCCCTAACATTCTCCAAATTATTTCCAAATTATTTGATAGGTTAATTAATGATTCACATTAATTACTGCGCCAAGTATACGGCGATCACTGCACTGATGATACGCGAGGAAGAGGCGCGAAAAACGAAAATAAATTGAAAATAAAATTGAGGAAATATGACATTATGACGGTTACTATGGGAGGATATTTTTATTTAGTGATTCAATCGAAAAAGTAAAAATATCTTCATAAGGCTCACAGTCAGCTTATATAATGTAACTAAGGGCCGATTTCGCAAAAAAATTCTCGTATTACGAGAAAAAAAATTAAACACATTTTTGGAGTAGTTGTGTCGTGTATATTATACGCGGCAGCATCGGCATGTGACGTCACACCGGTATCACACCGGTAAAACCTCCACTTGGCCGATGCGCAGTCGCGTATCTTAATACGGCGCGCGTATTTTGGTTCGATTTCCCCCCAATGTCCCCCTTTTTCTATTGTTCCGATCCCGAGGCTTGCCGTTGCTGATTAACTTCACCAAATTCCTGGACTGATGTTTTCTTCTGTGTGATTTTATATTTGGGTGAATTTATTCACTCGCTGAAAAATCCGCAGGGCCGGAATAATTGGCAATAGCCCCCCACACGATAAATCTAAGTTATTCTTTAGATTAATTTAGATAATTTTACGGGCAATAAAAGCAGCCAGTAATTGAACGAACTGTGATAAGAGTTAGGCTTATTGCAGGATTAGCATTGGTACCGGACACCCTTCCCGCACCCCCCCGGAGAAAATCCCTCATCCCTCATTTCCCCGGTAACCATGGCCCCCAATCCTCGAAATGATACCCCGTGAGCATGAGTGCAGTGTCGAAAATAGATTAACAGAAACACAGGAAAAAATTATAGATAATAGATTAATAGGGGGACAGGAAGAAAAGTTTGAAAATAAAATTGTGAATAAATGGTTAGGACCAACAGCTCCACAACCATCAACAATAAAAAAAAGGGGATCAGGGAAGTTTTTTAGACAAAGGGAAGAAATGAGAAACCAGATCCCAACCCGGATAAATCAAATCCCACCACGCATGTCCTTAAAAATCCCATGTCCCTTTAACCTGCAACATACCCCGTATCGTCAACCCTCCCAAAGACAAACCCACAACCACGATACCCTGGCCCACATTTCCCCTCTCATGTCCCTGAAAATTCCATGCCCCATTAACCTTCAGCAGAACCCCTCCCCTTGTTCCATGAACATTTCCGTTAACTTTACAAAGTTATAAACCCGGAGCCCCTGAGGTTAGCGGGTGCAGAAATTTCCTATGCTACCTCAGTGAGGTACCTGGGTGTTAAACTGGACGCCAAGCTCTACTGGAGGGAGCCATGGGCAGAGACTGGGGTTTTAGGCCAAAGATCAGTCTGTGGCTATTTAAGATGGTCCTGCTGCCGCGGCTGACGTACGCCGCTGTAGTCTGGTGGCCCAGAACGAAGAGGGTGGAGATAACAAAAAGGCTCAAATGCCTACAGAAAAATTTCCTGAGGGCAGCGACCGGGGCCATGAGAACGACACCCATGGATACCCTAGAAATTGCCCTGGTCCTGCCTCTACTTGATCATCTTGTGGTGAGTAGGGCAGAATCATCAGCTTATAGACTCCTGTGCCAGGAGGAATGGATGCAAGCGGAAGCAGCACACGCCAAATTTGACATCCTCAAGAAAAATCCCTGGAACATCAGTCAAGATAGAATGACCAGGAAGTCCCAAATCAGAGAGACCTTTAAAACCTACATCCCTGAGAGGGAGAACTGGAAAACTGTCAAGATATTCACTTTCTCATAAACGACTATTCATCCACGAATTATTTTCTTCAAGTTATTGGGTGAAGTTGTCACTTCACCTCAGAATTATGGACAAGTATTGTATTTGATCTAGCGAATATAGTTTGAAGGCAAAATAATTGTTAACGAAGATTCCTCATGACGAAAGCATTGAAAACAAATTTTCCCTGATATTCCTGACTATTTCGAATGAAAAATCAATATTGATACGTCAAATTGATGGAAAGTCTAAAACTGTCGCTAGATGAGATAGTCGCCCTCTGCCGGTATTAGTCGAACCGGGACTCAAAGAGGGAGAAAATTCCAGTTAGCGCAGGTTAAGTGGATAAGACTCCTGTCCTGGCTCTTACTAACGAAGCTCTGGAGTCGAGGTTGTCGAACTCCTCGTCCATCACTCGTTACAACGGGCTTTGTTTGACGTAATGTTACACTATCCGAAAGATCGAGAACACTTAAAGCAGAAGTGGTCTGGCCCTGGATTGGCGCATAACCATATATCGTTATTGTATATCGTATAATACTATTGTACATTGTATAATACTTCCAGTCATTAAAACTACACTTTTGAAGCACCTTGACGGATCACGTACAGTTTTATGTATACGATAGTACATGCACAACTCTACTAATGATTAATCAATCATTAGCTATTAACTTTGCACGTTCCTAAGCCATATGTGCATAGCTTAAAGTCGATTGTACCGTGCAAATAAAAATATGTGCACAACTTTTTATTTTAAATTGATTCCATGTGTACGACTTTTACACAAAACGTTAGTTTTGATTTCGAGCGCCTATTTTTTTGTACACATCCCATCTCATGTGCACAGCAAAAAATAACACAGTATTCTTGATAGGGTAAAATTTTGTGAACGATTTTGATATCCACGTTGAAAAATCGAATGGGCATATTTCATTTGATTTTTATTACTGTGCACAAGTATAATTGTATATAATTCTTATGTACATGACTCATATAATGTCTAAGCACTATGTCTATGTCTATCTCTGAAATATGGTCAATTTAATGAAAATATTGATAATTAGGGTATCTTCTATTTTCCCTCTGCCTATTGAACATTCGCTGTGACCACGGAAAAAATTTGAAGGATGCTCTTCTTCAGATGAACATAAATGATTAATAAATGAATTCCTATTGCTTCTTGGGATGAAATAATAACCGCTCTCGGTGGAAAACCACAGTATTTGGCATGCTCAGAAGTATACTTGCAAATACTCTAAAATATGTCCGATGTCAGAACAAATAATTGCTAATTTTATATTATTCGACGATTGACTTCCAAGTATACCTGTTTTCTGTATTACTCCGTTTTTTAGTCGTTAGGTTGAAATTAGTATTTTTTTTATTCATTCACCGAAGATAGGAAACAAAAGTGAATCTGCTAAATAATTAAATACTAAATAATTCAGCAATTAATTACTTGAATAATCAATGATGGCATTGCAATAACTATGAACCAATCAGTTGTAAGTACATTAATCGGAAGGCGCCGTTGTGATAGTTGAGGGTACGTTGAAATTCCGAGTAGCCATTGGGCGGGTTTTCGATGTCTGACAATCATTAAAAAATCAACGGAAAATTCCAACATCAAAGTATAACGGCATGGGATACTAGAAGTACGTTGAGAATCCAAAGAACATTACAACTCGGCTAATTTTGAATCGAAAAGGTACAGCATGAAATATAAATTCTATTTAAAATTATAATTCGTTAAAATTCGTTGTACATAAATAAGGATATCGGGTTTCGCAGGCTGAAAAATCTCCAGCGCTTGCGCGAGGATATAGAGAATATTTTTATTTGGAAAGTGAAGATCGCAGGGTTCATGAATTTTTCCTCGAAAATCATTGAATTTTAATTACCTTTTCTGAAGATCCGCGGGTAGGGGCCACAAGGGCATAGTTTGATTTTACTGTACAACTTATTGGAAATGCGATAGTTAAATTATTATTATTTACACACTTTTTCCACTATTATACTTGCACTATTCTCTAGCTGTAAGACAATGAAAATATGCATCACCAAAGACAAAATTTGCCAATGATTTTCTCGTAAAATCATTGTTTAGCTGCCTCTGAAATTCTGAAGTAACTCTGTGGAACCTTCTACGTCTATAAATTTAACTTGATATTCTAACACAACTTCTTTTGAATCAAGGAATGCATTGACACACCATTTGTTCACATAGAATTCATGAGGTCTAAACAAAATTCGGGCTGGTCAAAAGGACTGCAGTGAATTTCCAAGTACACGTGACCGCCACTTAAAATATTATGAGATGGATAGAGCAAGAAGTATTACTACTGGTCAATCAGTAATAGAGTCTATGCCTGATTTTCCACAATACACGTTCCTAGTATTTCATTTCCCATCACCACTCATTCGGATTTGTTATTAGTAATCAGAATAGAGAATACCTTACCGGTTCTTCAACTTTAATACTTGAATAGAATCCGTGCCGTCGCTACACATGACACAAAATACGTCGCCAAAATACTTTGCAGCCGTTGCAGCATAAATTACTATTATTCATATGCCCGTTACATGTTAATGATAGAGAAGTGATCATCATTATATTAACAATACCCAGAAAATTAAAACTCAATCTGTTTCATGATTTTTCTAAATATTTGTTTCCCTTGAAAGCGGGAAGTAAGTCCATTCAGTGAATGTAAAAATTTGCAGGTGTTTTAACTCCTCTCTTTAAACTTTTTCTCACTTTATATTTTTTCCTGTTTCTTTCCTCTTGCATTTCAACCACATTGCTGTAGCTGAAACTTTAACCATCGCTGTAACTCAAGTCTGGACTACAACACACTCTGCTCTCTTTATCCATGAATTTTACCCTGGTGCACAAAGCTATCTCTTTGATCTCCGTTTCGCATCCTGCCGCTGCATTGCGCATATAGAATAAATGGTATCGGTCGTTTGCTGCCATGGAATCGATCATTTTTCGTTTCTTTATCTTTATAATCCAATATTTTCATTTTCATAATACGACACAATAAAGGTATTCAGTAAGTATACACATAGTCTTTCCCCGATTGTTCTTCATGCATTACGATCTATCTTGCAGCTTTGTTCAGTAATGTTTGATTTCTGGAAAATTTTAGGGGAAAAATTGGGATTTACTTCCTGATATTAAGGTTTTTTTTGCAGGTATTGGCAAAGATATCGGAATTACTTGAAATTCTAACATAATGTTATTGAAGCGTTCACAAATGCCTGTATACAAGTTGAGATTGATTCACAACACCATTTTAAAGTTATGAATTATTCAAGTTTTCAAAGACGACCTCTTATGGGGAAGATAAAAATGTCTGTAAAATAGTCCAAAATATAAAAGTTTGTTGAAATTTTGAAAATGTACGATTGAAGCAGATATAAAACGATGGTAAAAATTTCGTGACTACATTTTTTTAAAATTAAATCGTTTAAACAATATAATATTTATTCATGAAATCAAATGCAATATAATAATTTGCTATGGCTATTACTTGAACTAATTAACGTATTGAAATATTAACTGAAAATTAATTGCGATAAATATAACGAATTATAGGAAGGGTCAACTTCTGTTATGATTTGTGACCTTGGCCGGAGAATTAGTATATATAAATAGTTTCCGGCGAAGAAACGATATTCGAGAATTTATCCTAATCTCAAAATTAAGGGGAATTTCCAATATTTTAAAGGAGGACCTGAAGGAAAACGAGGGAGGGAGGTTGTAAATGATGACTCGGAGGGATCTTTATAGATTGACACTCTGTATTCCAAATTTCGTTACAAAAACATTAACACAGTAGAACATTAAACATTAAAACATTAACAGGAAACCATCCAAGCCTTTTAACTACTAATTAACTCGAGGGTGACGGTACTGCCAACTCACTTGCGGCAACGCGAAATAATATAACAAAAGAGGGGGTGAATCTAAACCTATAAAAGGAGAAAAGTTGGGGGGCCGACTGAAAAAAGTAAGAACTAATAGGGGGCTTGACTTACAACAAATAGAAATGAATGCAATAGAGGCTCACCGTTGGGAGAAATTATTACGGGGCAGGGAAATTCGTTGGAAAAGGGAATAAAAACAGGGCACTCACGGGGAATGGCGTCCTCAAGATCCTCTCAGCAGTCCTTGGGGATTTCTCCTCCTTCCTTCCTTCCGTCCTTATTCCTGGCTCCTGGGCACTGCTCCTTCCACACAATCTCGTCACCAAACTTCCTCTCCGCAAGATTTTTCGTTCTTTCCACGAAGGTCTCCTTTCTTTCCGCACAAGTTTCCTTTCTTTGAACACAAGTCTTCTTTCTTTCCACACAAGTCTTCTCCACAATAATTCCTTTTCACACCAAAATTCTCCACACAATTGTTCCTCTCCTCACAATAGTTTCTCTCCTCAGTAATTCCTCTCATTTTTAACCGGGGCAGTGACTCGTAGGGTAGCAGTGGAACGAGTAATGGGTGCCAATCATCCTGAATTCTTGTTCCCCGCTTATCTTGAATAATCGGCGGTCAATCGGGAGCACTTGGAAGATGGTCGTCTTTTTCCTTATTATTGTCCAGGGGGCTCAGCCGAGGGATGTCCTCTTCTTTCTGGATCACGTGGGGTCCTCTTCTTCTCGCTGATGAGTAAGTGCTGAGGTGAGGGGAAATAGGGACGGGGGTAAAGAATGGCTGTTAAGGCTAATATTAACGAAAACAAATATATCCATATCCCATTACGTTTCTATAGGAAGAAAAGGGAGAAGCTAAGTGAGAACAAACAACAAAAAACAAGTAGGCGACAACAATTATGTCACTGTGGAGGATTTAGCGAAATGTATAGGTATATTTTTTTGCCATCAATAAATTGATGGCGGGCTTCCGAATGATTTTAACAATATATTTTTCCTCGTCAGGTTGGATCTATTATGAATGTTAAATGGTCGTAACAATTAAGCATCTATTAGACTAAAATTCTCAAATTTAAAAAACGAATTCGATCCTGATATTCTGAGCTATATAATCATTTTACACTAAAATTTGAATATCTATAAAACCAATTGTTCAATTAAGCTCATTTTTCATACTATCCATTGTAGGGATAAACGGACGATTTCCTCAAAATTTGCAGTCTTAATAGCTTGATTTTTGTGCGGATGAAAGAGCCAACATCATTTTTTTTTTCAATAACATAAAAGTGTCATATAACTATGATTACTTACAGGATGCATTTTCCAGTTTTTGATTAATTTCAATAGTGCCGAGCATGACGAAAAGAATGGAATTAAAAAAAATGCGTACAACAATTTGAACTGAAAAATGAAAAAATCTAAATATCTAAAAAAGTTTGTGTGGGCAACTATATATATTTTAATTGATAATGACAGGGGACATCGAGAAAAAAATTTTCACATAAAAAAAATGAATTCGGTTCAGTCAATTTTGAGATATTCTACATAATCATTTTACACTAAAAATTGAATATCTCCGGGACTAATCAGTCAATCATGCTCATTTTCAATACCGTCCGTTGCAGTGATAAAAGGATAATCTCGTCCAAATTTGGAGTTAATAGCTCAATTTTTGCGAGGGTGAGAGTGCGTACAACAATTTAAACTGAAAAACGAAAAAATCTAAATATCTCGAAAAGTTTGTATGGGCGACTCTATATATTTTGATTGATAATGACAGGGGACATCGAGACAAAAATTTTTATATAAAAAAAAATGAATTCGGTCAAGTCCATTTAGAGATATTCCACATAATCATTTTACACTAAAAATTGAATATCTCCGGAACTAATCAGTCAATCCTACTCATTTTCAATACCATCCGTTGCAGTGATAAAAAGACAATCTCGTCAAAATTTAAAGTTGATATCTGGATATTTGAGGGGGTGAGAGTGTGTTGGAAATCCTGTCAGCTGACAGGCATTCCTTCACTCACACACGCACAGCTCACGCAACGCTCTCCCCACACACACTCAACGCCAACTCACGA
>NW_011887812.1:31825-64076 GCF_000806365.1 Fopius arisanus | reverse complement strand
AACTCTTTGTTGACCCGCTCCACGCTTCCCGATAATCCGCCCTCAACTCATCCATCCGCTCTCAATCTCCACCGATCCAGGTCTCATATTAAACATTTTGGTCCTTCGAGCCGGATTGGTGGGATATTTTTTGATTCCTCCGGCTTTCATCGGGTTCGCGTGTCATAAGAGTGAATTGCGCGATAGTGTGGTTGTTCAGTACAGTGCCATCGCGTCACCACGATAGCTGCTCACCCGCCAGGGGCGTACAGACGTCAGCCAGTGCCCAGCTCACCTCATCAGGACCACCCTAGAAAACCGAGGGCCCCGCTCATTCATCAGGGTTGTTCTACTCGCCTTGCAGAACCGCTCAGGACGTCAAGATAATCGGACCAGCTCAACCCTTAACAATTGGCTGAGTAGCAATAAATTACTATTTCTCCTTTTGTTGCTATTTTTTCTGTCTTTTCGGCCATACGAATTTTTCCTGGATTTTTTTTGCGGTTGCACTCTTCTTTTGGACAGCTCGACAACTGAGGCATTTTGACAGCTCGCTTCGGACCGCTCTCTGCATTTTTTTTGGGTTTTTGTGTGTCAATTACGTTTCTTTTTTTGGGGAACCGCTCGAACCATAAAGCACTCAGTTTTTCGCTCATCATTACTCACTGCTTGGGTTTTTTTTGGGAACGCCTCACTCAGGTTTTTCTTGGGGTTAATTCTCGAGCTGATCATTTTTCCTCAACATGGCATCATTTGAGGCTACCATCAGCCTGAACCAATCACGGGCGGCGTTCATTGAACGCATCTATAAGGAACTGCTCACCGAAGAGGCGAAAAGCCTCACGATCTCGAATCTCCAGAGCAAACTTGAAATCCTGGAGACCTATTGGGAAAAGTTTGAGAGCACCCACGAGAAGCTCATCGCCAGCAGTGGCAAAATCGAATCAGTTCTTGAGATGCCGTACCTCAAGGACAGATGTTTCGACCAGACCATCGTGCACTATCACGAGGCTCGAGGAACCTTGAACCAGCTCATCGACCAACGAGGAATCTCAGGATCATCTCGCCGCTCTCTTGCACTCGGAACAGCTCAGCCCACGTACTCCAAGCGATATCTCCCGGAAATTTCCTTGCCTAAATTCGGAGGAGCTTACGCCGAATGGCGCTCATTTCGCGATCTCTTCGCATCTCTGGTCGGCTCAAACTCGGATTTGTCCAATGTCGAGAAGATGCATTATCTTCGCACTAGCCTCTCTGGGGAGCCAGCTCAACGCATTGCGAATCTCACGATTTCGGATGAATCGTTTTCGATCGCCTGGGACCTGCTCCTATCTCGGTATGAGAATGAACGACTGCTCATTTCAGCTCATTTGGAGCAGCTCCTCAGTCCCCCAGCAATGACAGCTCACAGTGCCAAGGAACTGAATGCTCTTCTCACCACCGTCAGCGAAGCTCTAAATGCCTTGGAAGCTCTTGGGTCTCCGACAGCTCACTGGGATCAAATCCTCGTTCACACGGTCTCACAAAGGCTCAGTCTAAAGCTTCGTGAAGCCTGGGAAGTCAAGGTCGGCTCATCCTCGGAGTACCCATCCTTCAATGACTTCAAGGAATTCCTCACTGGGAGAGCACGTGCTATGGAGAGTATCGAGATCAACTCGACTTCTCGTGCTGCTGCCTCTAAGCAATCCACGGCCAGCTCATCCAAGCAGGGGGCCTCTGCGAAGGTTCACCACGGCACCACTCAACCAACGCAGAGGTCTAGACCAGCCCAAAGGTCTGCTCCAACTGGGAAGGTCACGTATCCGTGCTCCATGTGTGAGGCGGATCATTACCTCACATCCTGCCCATGGTTTCGTCAGCTCACCATACCAGCACGTAGGGAGGTCGTCGAGAAGCACTACCTCTGCTACAACTGCCTGGGACGACACTCTGTCAAGGACTGCAGGTCAAAGCTTACCTGCCAATACTGTGGGAAGCTCCACCACTCGATGCTGCACAGCCAGCCATCGAGCCAACCACAACGCCCCGCTCAACAAAAGCCACAGAACAGCTCAACCCAGCTTAAACCTGTCCCTGTAGTGACCTACATTCAACATGGGGACAGGACTGAGGTCAAGGCTGAGCCTGCAGGTCCAGCTCCACCTCCATCCACTCCAGCCAACCCCGGCACGTCATGGGCAGACCAGGTTTGAAGCTCATTTGCTCAGACTACCGTCTCCTGCTCAGCTCGTCAGCCAGCTCCAAGCCCAGCGCAAGACTTCCGTCCTGGTGTTCTCCTGGCTACCAGCCTTGGGTTTCTGGTAGGTCCAGGTCGTCCAGCTCATCAGGTTCGCCTACTCATTGATCCCGGATCGGAAATCTCAATCATCTCAGATCAACTCGTTCGTCAGCTTGGGCTCTTAAGACTTAAGACTCAGCTGCGAATCTCGGGAATTGGAGACGCAACATCTGGGCCAGCATTAGGCAAGGTTCAACTCACCATACAGTCCACTCACTCTAACTTTCAACTCAGGGTCTCTGTCTATGCTCTCGACCAGCTCACCACCTCATTACCGACATTCACATGTAGTCAGCTCACATGGGACCACCTGGAGGAACTCCAGCTGGCTGATCCTGATTTTCTCACACCAGCACCAATTGACATCCTTCTCGGCGCTGATGTCTACGGACAGCTCATTTTACCGCGAGTCATCACCAATGGACCGCACTCACCTTCAGCTCAGCGTACGCAATTCGGTTGGATTGTTTTCGGGCCCACGGAAGGCCCCAGTTCAGCTCACGCCGTGACAGCTCACGCAGCGGTCTCTAACGACGACCTCAACGACCTGCTCACCAAATTCTGGGTCCAGGAGGAAATTCCTGATACTCCAGAAGTACAGCTCACAAATGAAGAGGCTCAATGCGAAGAGCACTTCAAAAGAACTCATTATCGTGACAAATCAGGACGCTACACAGTCCGGATACCGCTCAAGGCACCAGTAGATCAGCTCGGGGACTCAAAGTCATCCGCTCTCGCCTGCCTGAATCGTCTGCTCAGAAAGCTCGCCCGTGATGAGAAGTACAGTCAGCTCTATTCAGCATTCCTCAAGGAATACGAGGACCTGGACCACATGCGTCCAGCTCAAGCTCAGCTCACATCGTCAGCAAAGGTACGGCTCACAGGAGGGTGTTCGGCGCTCGGGATGACCTTAGCACATGAAACCTCGGTTTCAGGAGGGTTGAGGGTCCCGAGCAGTCGGCACTCGACTCAAGCTCACACCTCTCACTCGTATTTCTTCCCTCATCACGGGGTTTTTAGGGGAAGCAGCGAGACGACAAAGCTCAGGGTCGTCTTCAACGGCTCCAACAAGACCAGCTCAGGGAAATCACTCAACGACATCACTCATACTGGTGCCAAACTCCAAAAGGACATCTCGGATGTTCTTTTGTATACTCGCAGATTCAGGCTCATCTTCATGACGGACATCACCAAGATGTTCCGTCAGATCAGAGTACATCCGGACGACTGGCCGCTCCAACAAATACTTTGGACCAACTCACAGGGCGACATCATCCCGTACCAACTCACTACCGTCACGTACGGTACCAGGTCAGCTCCATTCCTCTCGGCACGCGTAATGCTCCAGCTCGTAAAGGACGAGGGGCAACGCTACCCTCTTGCAGTGGATCCGCTCACGAAAGGACGGTACGTGGATGACATCTGTGGAGGTGCTGATTCTGATCAAGATCTGCTCAAGACAGCTCAGCAGGTGACACAGCTCTGTGCCGCAGGGTGTTTACCACTTGCAAAATGGCACACGAACAGCTCAGCTCTGCTACGCTCACTTTCACCTGACAGCACTTCCACTGATACTCGCGTCATTGAGGACTCACTCACCAAGATCTTGGGGGTTTCATGGCATCCAGGAACGGATCATTTCAAGTTCTCGTCAGCTCAGCCAGAAACCAGCTCGATAACGAAGCGAATCATGCTCTCGGAAACAGCTCAGCTCTTCGATCCACTCGGGTTTCTCGCCCCAGTGGTAGTCCGAGCCAAGATCTTACTTCAATCGCTATGGATAGAGAAACTCGGATGGGATGATCCGGTTTCCCCGGCAACTGCTCACCACTGGCGCCAATTTCGGGCTGAACTCTCACAGTTGTCGGAGGTCACCATTCCAAGATGGCTTGGACTGCTCAAAGATTCCGTCGTGGAAATACACGGATTTTCCGACGCCTCTCAAGTGGCGATGTCGGCCGTGGTATATCTCAAGGCTTTCAACAACGGGAAACCGCAACTCACACTAGTCTGCTCAAAAACGAAGGTCGCACCGCTCAAACGACTGACAATCCCACGGTTAGAACTCACTGCAGCTCTTCTTCTCGCCAAACTGACCAAGTACGTCAGGGACCAACTCAACCTCACGAACGCCACAACTTATCTTTGGACGGACTCATCGGTCACGCTCACCTGGATCAGCTCTCACCCATCAAGGTGGAAGGAGTTCGTGAAGAACAGGGTATCACTCATTCAGGACCTCACTCAGAAGGCTCACTGGAGATTGGTACCAGGCAAGGAGAATCCTGCAGATTGTGCATCTCGAGGTCTATCTGCGCATCAGCTGGTCGCTCACAAGCTGTGGTGGACAGGGCCATCATGGCTTCAACAGGACAGCTCATCATGGCCGACGCACGCTTTGGAAAAGGACCTTAGCGTAGACCTCGAGGAAAAGCCAGGAGTTCTCTTGCATGTCAAGACTCAACCACTCGCTCTCTGGGATCTCATCGACAGATTCTCATCGCTCAACCGACTGCTCAGGGTCACAGCAATCTGTCGAAGATTCATCGCTCGACTTAAGAGAATCCCGCATTCATCACTTCAGTACCCGCTCACACTTGGTGATCTGGAAGAGGCTAGGATCCTCTGGATCAAACTCACTCAGGCAGCTCATTTCAAGGACCAACTTAAAGCGATCTCACGAGGGGAGAGGTTCAGTAAATCTCACCCGCTCACCAAACTCACACCCTTCATTGATCACTCAGGGGTACTGAAGGTAGGCGGACGGCTCAGGTTTGCTCAGATTAGCCCAGAGAGCCGAAATCAAGCCATCATTCCGAAGGAATCTCAACTGGCCCAACTACTCATTGAACAAGCTCACCTCAGGACACTCCACGGGGGAACACAGCTCACCTTGCGGCAGCTCCGAAGCAGCTACTGGATACTCGGAGGCCGGGCTCCAGTACGCTCCTTCATACTAAAATGCGTTAAATGCACTCGCCAACGTGGAGTACGAGCCCAACAGCTCATGGGCCAGTTGCCTCCAGCCAGACTCACTCCCACTCGAGCCTTCCTCAACACTGGGATCGACTATGCCGGCCCAGTGGCTCTACGGTCCTGGAAAGGGCGAGGACACAAGTCTTACCGGGGCTGGTTGGCCATCTTTGTCTGCATGACCACCTCAGCGGTCCATCTCGAGGTCGTGTCAGACTACTCAGCCGAAGGGTTCATCGCAGCGTATAGACGCTTTTCAAGTCGGCGTGGTATCGCTCATTCCTTGTACAGTGATTGTGGAACCAATTTCCTTGGCGCTGACAAGGAACTCAAGCAGCTCTTCTCCTCAGGATCAGCTCAATCCAGACAGCTCGCCCAGCTTCTCATCAACGATGGGACTCAGTGGTCATTTAACCCGCCAGGCGCTCCGCACTTTGGAGGGAAATGGGAAGCAGCGGTGAAGTCGGTGAAGTTCCATCTCACCCGGACTATCGGACAGGAATTGCTCACTTTTGAGGAACTCACCACCTTGCTCGCTCAAATCGAGGCAGTGCTCAACTCACGACCACTGGAACCGCTCACAGATGATCCTGATGACTGCTCAGCCTTGACACCTGGACATTTTCTCATCGGTCAAGCTCCCACGACTCTTCCAGAGCCATCGTTAGAGCAACTCAACGTCACGAGACTCTCTAGATGGCAGCTCATTCAACAGAAACTGCAAGGATTCTGGAAGAGGTGGTCCACAGGATATCTCCAACGTCTTCAAGCGATATCCAAGTGGCACCATCCGACTCATCAACTTCAGATCGGCTCACTGGTTCTGCTGACGGATGAGAGATTCCCACCAACTAAGTGGCCTCTCGCCAGAGTGACTGCCCTACACCCAGGAAAGGATGGACTCACCAGGGTAGTCACTATCAAGACAGCTCAGACGACGCTGACGAGACCAATCGCCAAGCTCGTCCTCTTGCCCATCTCACCTTCAGGGAGATAGAACCAGGACAGCTCAACGGCTCCTCACTGTTGGACTTCGTCAACCTCGACGGATTTACGACCCTGACCAACCGATGGGGTTCAACGTGAGAATGACAGCAGCCAAAGCCGAAGGGATTTACGACCCCTGACGTCTAGGATGCTGCCATGCCTAGCCAGCAAGCCTTTTGGACCTTCTCATGGATCCGCTCATGGGTGACAAACTCAGTAACCTCACCAAGAACGTTTTGATGTTTCCTTTCTGTTTCAGCTCAACAAGGACATCTAATCAGCAACGACAGTTGCTGATGGTCGGGGAGAATGTTGGAAATCCTGTCAGCTGACAGGCATTCCTTCACTCACACACGCACAGCTCACGCAACGCTCTCCCCACACACACTCAACGCCAACTCACGAGCCAAGGGTCACGACTTCTGACACTTAAGGCGCCACTTCCTGAACAGCTCAGTTTTATCCTAAATAGATAAAGCAATTAGGTCATGTGACCGCCCAAAATGTAGTACCTGCCACGTTGTGGCAGGATAATCGCTCTCATTATTGTCTCGACCGTTTACCAGTGTACACGCGTTTTTCTTCTCTCTTGACCCGCTCGATTTACCATTTCTCGGAACTGCTCGGTGACAAAAACCATTGTGAACAGCTCATTGTAATCTATCGAATTATTAGTGACCAGCTCAGTGTTTTAATAATAAATTTGACTTTGGTGACAAAAAGTAATTGTCTCGACCGTTTACCAGTGTACACGCGTTTTTCTTCTCTCTTGACCCGCTCGATTTACCATTTCTCGGAACTGCTCGGTGACAAAAACCATTGTGAACAGCTCATTGTAATCTATCGAATTATTAGTGACCAGCTCAGTGTTTTAATAATAAATTTGACTTTGGTGACAAAAATTAATAAGTGCATTGAACTCTTTGTTGACCCGCTCCACGCTTCCCGATAATCCGCCCTCAACTCATCCATCCGCTCTCAATCTCCACCGATCCAGGTCTCATATTAAACAGAGTGCGTACAACATTTTTTTTTCAAAAACATAAAAGTAACAATAACTATGATTTTTTCCAGAGTTCATTTTCAAATTTTTTAACGATTCCAATAGAGCCAATCATGGTGAAGAGAATGAAATAAAAAAAAACTGAATACCTTCATTAGTTTTGGAGCTATTTCGAAAAAACGATTTATAAACAAATCTCGATTTCTCAAAAACGGCCTGACCGATCTAGCAGAATTTTCATTCCATAGTTAGCCTCAACTCTTATCTACTTTTTGACGAAATTTCAAATTTTTTGGAAATTTTTTACCCACCTTTATCTTTTCTTAACTAAAAAATCACCCCTGGCCAGGGGGCACCACGCACAGACATTCTCAAAAACTTTTGTATTTTTACATTTCAGACCATTCTACATCGTTTCCAAGCAAAATTAGATTTTTTTTTTCGCTCGGGATCGGATGATTGCAATGCTTCCCTTCGGAAGCAAAAAGACATGGCATGTTTCCGCATGAGAAAAAAAATTTTGTAGAATCTTCAATTTTTCCACTGAATTTATAAGATATACTATCAATATCATATATTTAAACATTTTTCTTTCACTCGTATACCCTTTCGGGTTTTTACGATTTGTTCCCTTCCCACCCCCCAACCCCCTGTACCGCATTTGCTGAAAGGGAGGGAAAACCTCATCTGAGGGAAAAACCTGCCCTGGTACAGTCGTCCTTTTGACAGGACTACCGCTCGGCAGTGAAACCGTGAGATCAGAGCGCTATATATTTTTGACCGCCGGTGCCCGGGATCGAACCCGGATCCTTGGCATGCTAGTCCAGCACTCTAACCGCACGGCCACTACCGTCGGTCTATCAATATCATATATATTTTCTATATGATATACATACTATGTATTCATCTGAATTCAAATTAAATATCTAATATATATTCTTATTACTTACTCATTGATTTCTTATATATATACCGCCTGGCATTAAGTGGTTTAGGCATTCGCTTCAGAGTTCGATAAGTGCAATGCGCATTTCCGCCATTCTGCACTCTTCCGTCGTCAACCGCCTAGTCCATACTGTCAGTATGTTGGCTCGAAGGGCAAACCCGTAGAGTCCCGAAGACGCCCTACCGGATCTCCTCTAGACTACTGGACACAGTGCTTAGATGGGGCGGATTTTGCTGTTTTTTAGAGGTCTTCCACCAGACGGGAGGTAACTTCCAATGGCGAGCATCTATGGAGAAGAGAGAATGATATTTTAATTCTATTTTTATCCTATTATTTTTTCATAAAATTACGCGCAACTGCCCTCCTCCTGGGCATAATTGAAGATGTCGACGAAGCTGAAAGATGTCGTCAGATTGCGTTACATTTTTGACAATTACCATATTTTTGATGTGGCCGACGATGAAGCCACAATTCAGTCAGCGATTAGCACGGAAGTGACGCAGTTTGCTGAACGTGAGGCTAACTGGCAATTACAGGAAAAATAGGGATGAACCAATTTAAGGAGAGTTACTATTCTCTCAGGGTAGTTCTGAATGCGGGAAATAATTTGGATTATTTCAGTCAGCGCCAAGAATTTATTCTCATTTTTTATAAACAGAGAAATTAATGTAAAGCATCGTCGAATTTGATAGCCCATGCGTGAATAATTATTTGTACCGGTTGCGCATGTCTGACTGTTTGGGATTGGCGAATGATAATGTTGTCATCACCAATCATAATTTTTGCCGCGTTCGCTACCTGTTGCTCCACGTTAACGTGTTTTCGATCGGCACTTCCCGTCTGGTGGGCTTGTGAAGCAGACCGATGCTCCGAAGTTTGTCAAGGGACGCTATCTAATTTTAAAGGACGCCATACTCGTGGTCTGGAATAACTTAACTACTGGAAGAGAATTAGGGGTTCTGGGTGAGCGTCGTGACACAATTTTTATTATATTAGTCGTTAGTGGGCAGAGATTATTGTTTAATTAATTGATGTTACGTACATCCGCGGTCTGCAGGACTCTGTCACTATTTTCCATTAGAGAATCTCTGACCACTATAATTAGTGAATTTGGTTTGCTCTCTCTCTTTTTTAGGATAATTTCTCATGAATTGTATTTAAATCTAAATAATTGTGCCAAGATTTGTTTGACAGAATTTTCGATTTTGTTGGTTAGTTTCGCGACTTTCTGTTATAATAATCAGCATCGTCACAAATTGTCGCAATCTCGCCATTGGATTTATTTCAATTTATTCAGTTTCAACTTCTCGCGGCCTCAGGAGAATATGTCTCAGGTTTCGTATCTATGCTGCTGCGTATTTATTCTGCTTAATTTTAAGTATTTGACGTCATGTAGACTTATCGATTACACGGAGAGAAATATTTAGTAAAAATGACGGAACTTTCAGTTCACTTACCGATTACGGAGTTGATTCGAAAAATTTAAGTGACGGTATCGTCATTTTTCACCGATAATTCAGATAAAAATTACGGAACACCGTGGAAAAATTCCGTGACTTCAGATGAAAATTACGTGACAGTTCCATAAAATTTCCGACAACCACATTTCGCTCCAGAATTACGGAAAATACACGTAATTTTTATTGAATATTTCTCTCAGTGTAATGACTTATTGCTTCGAGTCATTGAATTACGTTGACACTTTTATGTGAACAAAATTTCTGAACAAAACTTTTGACTCCTTCCGACTCTGACAACTTGAGTTTCTTAACTCGATTATTTTCAATCATTTATTATTTTCTTTGATAATAACAACTGGACACTATTTATTTAATCGAAATACGCGGGAGTGTATCGGCCGAGTAAAAGTTTCGTCTCTATCCAACAAATAAGGCGGAGAGCTACAGTGTATCTATACACGAGGCAACTACTCCTTCCACTACCTCCTAATCGTATTCAATCCGTAAAATACCGACGTCACAAGCTACATGAAATCTGTGCACAGTTACATTATACAAATCGCCTTCAAACTTCTCATTGATATAAGTTTTCCCTTTTTTCGATCAATATTGGCAAAAATACGCCCATGGCAAGCACTCACTTCAACATTTTCTCGATTTCTATTATCTTTCGGTTACGCTGAAGTCACTAAGTTGGCAGCAGTTCGAGCCAAGCTAATAGGCCGAATTTGGCGTTGAGATGTTGCCGTCAGTTTATTCAGACCGTTGAATTGTAGCAGGGAAACAGAGGAGAGTGTTTTATTTCTTCTCTCGGATTTTATGTTTTTTTATTTAGTTCCATAATTATAATTGTTTATTTTATGGTAACAAATATTAGCTTTGTGTTTTGTTGGACAATTAGATGCAGTTGTAGTGGTTCGGGCGAATTAGAATTAGTTTATTATTGTAAATTGATTCTATTCGACCTGGTAGCCACAAAATAATCTTTTTATTTAGTGGATACTTATACTTTAAACTGCTAGGCACATCTGCACTTATTAATCAGTCCTCGGGAAGAGCAGAATAATAAAGATAAAAATAGAAGAAATCAATTTAATGATATTAGGGTTTGATTAGATCAAAAGTAACCAACATATTCAGTACGTACTTACAAATCATCTCATTCCTCACTCATACTCATCCGTCCGCTCGTTTCACAATAGGTTTGTACTATCTGGCTCACACTTGCGCTAGTACATAAACAAAATCTTAATATTACGGATTTATTTGATTGGAAATGTGTCCTTTGCACAGAACTCCACTTAAGGTGCGCGGGATCGAGTTATTTTGCACCTCGTTTGCCGGATCCTTATGGAGTTAGAGTTTGTAAAATAATGGGAGCGATCACCACGAAGATGTGCGTGATTGTGATCGATATTAATCTCAGTTTACTCGGACTATCGGTAAGCGCCGGGCAGGAGAAATTTAACTGATTCCGGAAACAAATACCAAACAATCTCGAGGAGTTCGCCCCTTGGTACGTTCTTTGTTGAAGCTAGGACGAGACTGATTAGCTTTCGATAATCAGTCTCAGTGGAAGTTCGGTCGATGCCCGAGAGCATTGACCGAACTGCCGATTTCTCATAATTTTGGTTCATTCGTTGAATCGATGCATTCCGCGGGCGAACCGTGTGAGGAATTGCGAAATCGGTGAGACTTGCTCGTTCGATTTCGCTTATTCTAATTTAATTTTATTTCAATAAATTCCAAACACAACACAGTTCTTGACCTATTTATGTGTGTAATTACAGATGTGACTGAAATCAATTTTAGAGGTTAATGGAAGCATGAATTTCGAGATTTCGACATAAAAAAAAATTGATTCCGTCTAATACATTGTAACGTGACATTTTCGCGGGGAATGGAAAATGCCCATTACTTTCGCCCTACTTCCCCTGAGCCTAATAAAACCGGCTAAAATTTAAATCAAATGGGCGCCAGGTAATTTTTGACCGAAATTACCAAACCGGAAAAATCCGTAATCCTAAGCTGAACTAACCTCGATATTCGTGGCATCGAAAATCGTACCTCAAACTCCTAAAATACTACCTCAAAAATATACACTAAAATCAAAAAAGGAAACCTGAACGGAACGGAAAGGATAATTAGGCTTTTGGGGAAGGGTGACGGTCCTGGGGTCTGTCGGTATGCCAGTTGTGGAGAGAGGGGTGGACCGTAGATGGGGACAAGGTTATTGCAAAAATCGGGAAAAATTCCAAAAAAGGAAGAAGCAGGCAAGAAATAAATGAATGCAACAAAAAAACATTATCCTTACGTGTTCCGCTATTAAGGTCAAAATTCAGTACAAGAATAATAATCAATGATAAATGTTTTTACTGGACTAATCTGCTTCCACATTTTATTCGCAATTTCAATTTTCTCTAAATCTCAGCGTTTCAGTCGAATTCCCAATCACAAATGTAATCCTCCTCTTAAATGATCGCGCAACATGAATTTTCTAACAAAATCCTGAATACAATTTCAATTGTCCTCTTACATCGCCGCGAAAAATAAACTCTCTAACAAAACCCGAAATATTTTGTTGATTATCCCACATTCACACCGAATAATTCCCTCGGAAAGCGGCCTCAAGGATTATCGATCGGCGATAATCCGAGGAATAACCGAATTATTATTTTCACCCGGGAAATCGATAATTTCCCGGAATCGGACTCTCTTCGGGTGAGCGCAAGAGAGAGAGAGAGACAGAACGAGAGAGACGGCACTATGCCTCGCTGAGCAGGTCTCGAAAAACCCTGAACAATATTGTTCCGGGGCATTATTCCCCACAGCCCCACGAAATTCCAGGCATAAGGGTACATAATTAACTCCGTTGGGCCAATTAATAACCACGAGGAAATTGTATACGCGATTCCCCACCTGTTGCACATAGCCGCTCGATGGCTGACTCGATGGCGCCATGAAGGCGAACCACTGGCCTGTTCGTTGGCCGTGGACCATTCCACCAAAATCACCATAAAAATACGTTCGGATCCTCCCCAAAATTACACCAACAACCTCCCAACCGCACTGGGGGATAACACAGGCCGAAGTTATTCGGAAACCCCCCCCCCCCACAAACCTCTAAAAACCACCCAAAGTTTTGGGGGACACAACCGATGCCATTTCCATGGCTCGAAAAAATCTCATAACCGCCAACAATTATTGGGGAGCCACCAAAAAAGGGAAATATACAAATAAAACCGTAAATTCACGGTTGATCCCCTGGCTGCTTTCCTCATTTTCTTTTGGACCATCCTGGGTGTGATCTGGTGTCCTCGGATGTCCTGGGATGTCCTCGATAGTGCACTGTACCACTCACGCCTTCACTGTATTTTTCGTGTGTCTCCTCTTTCACGGTCGAGGCGTAACTGCTTTTCGGAGGTCAGTGTCGCGTTGCGCTGACCCCCTAATCACGCGTACCAATCGATCGAGTGTCGATTGGCGGATCCCTCTGCCCTATTCCGGGTGAAGTTCTAAATTTAAGCTATCACGCCCATTTTACCAGGATCGGTTCTCCTGGGCTGTTGGGATCAAAAGATGCTTATCCCTAACTCTTAAACTTAATTTCATTCCGCTAACCCGTAATTTTATTTGGCAATCCGTCGGGATAACGACTGATTTTATCCCGAGCGGCCTTCCACCCGCAATCAGTCTTTGGCAATCCGCCGGAGTAATTATTAATTTTGCCCCGTACGGCCTTCCACCCGTACCGATTAATCCGGACGTACCCGATTCGGAGGGCTTCCCCTATCCATCGTCTAAAATATCTCTAACCCTTAACCTACATCTAAACCACCCCAAAGGGGGGAAATCCTAGTTTATCCTAAACCTAACCCGTACTCGAACTCCTTCTCTCAAAGTTTTTTTTCTTGGGGATCCTAACGGGCATCCCCGATGCTCGTTACAACATACATAAACGTAGAAAGGGGTTTTTCAAATTGTTGATACACATTGTGTATTATCTAAAAAAATCATGCAAATAATATACTTCAAATGAACTGAAAACGTGATGTGGGTGATCAAAATTTGGAAAATATGAAAATAATTTTTGATTTATATATTGAAAAAATCCGTGAAATCTCCCCAAATTACAAAAACTGGTGTTTATGGCGTTCGTAGATATTTTTAAAAACTCGGAAAATGTAAATCAAAATGCCAAGAAAAGTGATACGACTCGACTGAAAGGATTCAATATACTGAAAATAAAAAAGTCAGTAGAGACAGGACCAACTTACTTGGCACGGTTTTATTTACAGGATAATGCTAAAATAAAATTTGCTTAATAATTAAAAGTGACGAAAGATAATCTTTGGTTCTAACTCTAGTTCTTGGAAAAAACCGCGCCAAGTAACTTGGTCCTGCCTCTACAGATATTTTTATTTTCATTATTGAATCCTTTCAATGCTTTCAATTTTTTTTAATGTCTAGGAACGCCATATTTTCGCAAAACACGAGTTTTTACGGAATCAATTGAGCGAAACTTTTACTTAACTCGATTTTTTTTTACAAAAAAAAACCAGTTTTTGTCATTTGGTTATCAATAGATTTCAGAAAACCGACGATCGATTTAATTAGACGATATTGACTTTTATAACTGCAAATCGAATGCTCACCAACGCTTTGTCAATTTGTGATGATTTTACTTATTCATTTTTTTATTGTATCGACACTTTCGAGTAATGAAAAGTTGTTGTCCCCAACAATTTACGTATTTTATTTATTTTGTTGAGAATATCAGTAATATCTCCTTTCACCTTTCGATTACTTAAATCTTCACTTATTGAGGTGTTGGAGCTGTTAATGCTCAAGGTGGAGAAGGATTTTGGAAACGGTGTTCATTACGCGAAATGACCTGGCGCGGGTTGTTGGTGTCAGAGGGCAGGCTAATAGACAGAGGGTTCCGTGAACCTTCCGCAATTACGTCGCAATTATCAGAGGATTATTGAAAGAAAAGTGAGAGGAAAGTTGAAGGACATTTTTTTGATAAAGGTTGTGTTAGAGAAATGTGCAGAAGGATGCAGAAGTTGTGAAGAACCCGACCGGGCTGCCAAGTGGAAAATAGACAAGAGAAAAAAATCCGAGATATTTGAAAGACGATAGCACGCAAATTCTCTGGGACCTATTAATTCACTTCCATTATTTAATTTGCTATATTCCTTTTAGTCTTTTGCCAAAGTTTCTTCCGATCTTTTCTATTATAACCGAAGCTCCCTTCTTCTTGTTGCGTGGGGTGTATCGTAAGCCAGTTCGCCTTATCCTTCCCCATCGATAATTTGTAACAGACCAGAAGGACTTTTTCGTTAAGCGATCTTTTAGTGAAAATCACTTGACTAATAGTATATTCAATACTCCTTAAACGAAAACACTCCCGTGTTAATTATTCACCTCTTTTCAGGCTCTCCTGTACCGTATATAATATTCCAACGAATATTGTAATTTTGAGAGTGACATTAAATATAATATAGGTTATAATTGGGGCCCGACGTGGGACGAGCCGCTACATACAGTATCCTGGCGTTGGTTCCATTGTCCTCCAGTGTTTCTCTTTGTTTTCTTCTTTGTGCAAGGCTCACTGTTTCAGTTGTGTCCTTAATTTTGAAGAACGGAATAAAATCCATTTTAGAGATAATGCTTAATCTAACTCTGAGTCTGAAATAATTTACCCTATGGCATTAAAATACAAAATTTCATCCAATTAGCGGATCCGAACAACTCTTATCAGAAATATTTTCGTTAATTTTTGCCATGCAAATTTTTCTTGAATTGAATTTTTCTGTAATCTCATATTCCCCTTCCATTATTATAGGTTTTCTTCCTATAGTTTCTTATCCCCCTTGTAGGCTTAAGACAACTGTCTTGTCCAGTCGAGATTTCATCCTCTTTTTTGAGAAATTTGGTAATCATAATCGAACTAAGTAAGCGTACAAATCGTATTTTGGGGGCACTAGTGTGCTCCGAAATAGACAGACGCCTTGTTGATAAGCTTGGTGTTTTCAATTGCTTCTTTGTGGGACTGACTGATGCATCTAAGCTTCACTCCGGTTATTTGAATTACGTGTCCGCCTACATTGAGATATTGTTACGGCGAGAACGTCAAAAAAAACCGTAGAGCACTGGGATGTGGTTAAGGAGAGGTTTCGAGAGAAATAATCGTGACGCGAGACGCACTGAATTTTGTCACAGAGAAATATATTATATTTCGAGTCTTATAAGTATCGATATATAAAAAATATAATTGTCACATTAATCGCGAGTAAACACTGATTAATTTTGAGCACGGTAGAGTGTGAGATTTAATTGAAATTCACTCGATAATTAGAGATTAAACTGTAGAGAATTATGAGAACCACGCTACTTCCGAGAAAACCGTTTACGATGAGAGCGATAATCATAATCATCGTAGAGAAGTAGGTCAGCGTCACAGGTGCGTAATTAGAGCACCCATATCTGACGCACGGCCGGTCAGTTAGAGACGGTCCAGGAGGTGCTGCCACCCCGTGGCCCGATGAAAATGAGGCTTTCGCCTCAACAGATATTGATGGTTGATTTTCATCGCCCGACTCGCAATCCCGCTTGTTGTGTCCGTAATCAATGAAGGACCAGGGACATTTTTGAGCTATAAAATTAATTTCACCCGAAAGAATAAATGACTAAATTCACTTCTCCGTTGCTTTCTTTTCATAAACAATTCACAACTAGTCCAATCATCATCAATAGAGTCTCACTGATGGGATAAATAACTGCACACACAATGTAAAGTGTTCACTGTTATTTTAATATTTTCTCAACAGGCATTATCGTGCATATACAGAAGTTGGTTACTCCTCGACCGTAACACTCTCAACTAATCTCTAAAAATTGTAAGGGAGTCAAAAACTTGGAATTGCCGATTCGATGTTGTCAGAAGGACCTTGTCGTTATTACTAACTCTTCTTTCTTTTATCAGATTTTTGGTAACAGACTTTGGAGTTGGTAATTTTTAAGGAGGAGGAAATTCTGGTTGTTTCATTGGTGAAAATATCAGTGTGGCGGATACGTGCAGAAGGGAAAAGGAGATGCTTAGATGGGTTATTTCTTTCAAGTCAGTGTTTTGGCATGGGTTTTGACGCTTGGTCGACCTGCACCGTCTTCATGGTACAAAAAAGGCATCCGCAAAGGATTATGTCGTAAAGGTCCAAAAGAAATTCAAGAACTTTTTCAAGAGCTTTTTATTATTGCGGACTGAGTTTTCTCACTAGTTTATATGAGTGGTTTCTGGGATTGAAATGTTGTCTGGTTATCATAAATTTCAATTGGAAATGCAGAAAAAATTATCCACAATGGCAGTTCTTAAAATTTGAGAAAAGTCTAGACATTTGGTTCTGGAGAAAATATCAAGGGTGATGGTTGTATTGAGGAATTTTCTGCATTGGTCTTGGGGAGTGCCCCATGGCATCAGGCTGGGAAATGTTGGAGAAATATTTTCTTTAAGAATCTTTTGTTAAATTTTTATAAGAAATTGTGCGTCAGTTATGTTATTTCAAAGCCCTCGAATATTTCATGACAACGGCATTAAAATACCCTTTTTAATTATTCTTTTTCCCTACTATCTTTTCTCGAGAGAAGGAATGAAACGCCGCTGATGGTGGAGACACATAATGGTATTTTAGGGTTCGAAGGTCAGTAGGGATGTTTCCGACCAACTGAATTGCCGCAATCCTTTGTATCGACTTGGTGTCTTTGGTTAGAAATTTGAAGTAAAGTCGATGGATCCGCTGGGAACGAACCAGCTGAAAATTGCCACGATATTGGGGGCTTTGGAAAAGTTATAAAATTTTGTTTCTCCCATTCACATTTGAATGGGGAGATATTAGCGTGCTGTGACGCCACCTCAGAAGTGATGTTCCGGTGAGGCAAGAGTTCTGTCATTTTTGGCAGTTATCGCCGGAACACACTAGAAAAAGGCCAAGTTCTCTCCTAGAGTAATAAAATACACGCCATGGGAAGATCCCACCAAGTACAATCATCACGTGCCCTGTAAGAGAATTTGTCCCTGTTCAACACCCCGGGTTAAATCCTCAAACTATTGTGGCTGCCGTCTTTATCGCTCATGATTGTGCGCCAGCCGAATTTTTCTGAAAAACCTGACATAAACTTGCCACGAAGGAATTTTGTCTACTGCGCGGACTTTCGGTGGCGGGTCTCACAATGCCGAGCCAGCTTCAGCATGACATGGTAAAGTGGGCGAGGTGCACGAACCAGAGCTACTTCACACGGAGGCACGTGCGATCGGGCCTACGTGCATCGACTGGATTTCCAACCCTTAATCCACCCCAACAGCATGAGTTTCACTCTGAAGATGGGTCTCTGCGGCCGAAAAGGTTCGCTTCGCAGCCACAAAGCGACCCATTTCACTAGTCGGGGACGCGTCATTGCGGATGAAGATCGGAACTAGGTACCCATCATAACCACAAAAGGGATTATTGCCACCAACTGATGCCGAGCTGCTAAATCATTCACTCGATATCAAGACTCAACGCTAACTGCTTCGAGGTCTCCCAGAATATTCTCCACCTAATCTGACCCTTCGGCGCATGTGGGTCATTCGTTACCCCACAGCCACCTAGTCCTTTCACCTAGCCGTTGGTCTATGTTCCAACTCGACAGCGCCCTTTGGAATCACTCAGTCGGCCATGGACTCCCTAACCCAGCTGGGTGGGTTTTCAAAATGTGTGACCGCAATCGTCAGCGTCATCATAGTGTTCCGAAACATGGTCTCACCCTACCACGTTTCTATCCACTAGATGATTGGTGGCACTCACCTTCGAAGCGGCCTGATCGGCCGTCGTTCGATACCCTAGTCATTTTCCGGTTGGCTCCTTCCGCTGGCGTTAGATGTCGCTTCCTACTTTTAGTGATTTTCGTAGTCATAATCAAAAATCAAGTCAAAATATTTTATTCAAGTGATGACGGTTATTATGCAGGCTTGGCCGAACCTCTGCATGGAAATTGCTTCAGGGAAGGCACCTTTCTGGCAGTGTGGAAGAAACAGAGGTTCGTACTGCTCCCAAAAGGGTAAAAGCCTCCGGGCGAACCTTTATGATACTGCCCCCTCTGTATGCTAGAGACTGCGGGCATGATACTTGAACGTATCATGCATAGGAGGATCGAGGCTATCGTCGACCCCCTGTGAGCTGACAACCAGTTCGGCTTCAAGAGAGGGAGATCGACTTTGGACGTCCTTGATCAAGTTGTTTCAACAACTAGAGCGGCGATCTCGGGAGCGAGATGGTCCAGACTCTAAACTTAAGATCAGGGTCCGGCAAACTTCAGGTAGCCAGTAGTCATTCTATTACTAGAGTTAGCATGATCGTCAAATCCTAATAAGTAGTCAGTTAGCAAAACATTTGCCTGCAAATAAGTCCCAGTTTTGACGGTATTCTCGGCAGCCACGCAGAGTGGCGTGCAAGTCGACCAACAAAGGCTGACCAACCAAAATTGGTTCAAAATTTCAGTTTAAAATTTTAAATGTAAAATTGCTTGATCTCTCTCTGTATCGGTCGAATGATGGCTGAAGGAGGGAGAAAAATGGCCATCTGCGCGAATGGCCTACCGGTTGAGAAGACTAGACATCGAGTTGCGGCATGCCATAGGTTCAGCGCCCTCAGAGTCGTCAGCAATTTCCGCACGGTGTCTGACAATGCAATCGGGACCATAGCTGCAATAATACCTATAGGTATCCTCGCGGAAGAGATCTGATCCCAGAAGTCAGTGTGCAGGTGGATCGACAGCATGGTGAGGTAAATTACTACCTCACGCAGCTGCTGTCAGGATATCATCCAGTTGGATATCATCCAATGTCATCCAGTTCTCGAAGAGCTGGATGAAACGGCCGGAAACAGTCGGAAAACATATCCCGCTCGAAAAGCTGGTGAAAGTCATGCTGTCTTCAGAGTGGGGAATGAGAGATGAGTAGATCAAAGGAATTAGGGTTTTACTAAGTAAGAATCTGAGATCTGACCTCGACCACTAGCCCAGAATCTTTCTAAAATTTCCGGAAAACCTCTTCAAAAAAAAAAACCGAAAAACCTCTTCAAAAAAAAAACCGAAAAACCCTCTCTCCACAAGCTAGCATAGTGAGCAGCGCAGGTATCCGTAACTTCTCCCTTAAATCTTGCGCTGAATGAGGTTTAGATCCTGTGTCGAGTTATGTTTTGGCGGTTTTCGTTAAATTTCAGATTAAGAGTTGCTGATTCCTCGAAATAAGAAAATTAGCTGGCTCATGGCGACCTTTTAAGGTTTCGATTGATTCGTTTCTGTGGGTAGGTGAGGAAGAAGAGCCAAGGTGATGAGCATTTTCAGTTCGTTGAAAATATCACATCGGAATGTTTATTTTAGTACATCCACTAAAATGAGAGATTGCACAGGCTAGGTAACGGTTGTATAACCATGCCTGCTACGTTGAGTGATCAGCTGAGTCGGTCATGGTGATGACAACAATAAATCCAAGCTCAGTGATACCATTATGTGGCCCCTTTGGCGAATCCCAGGAATGCGAGGAAAGAAGTGAAGTGGAGTGAAGTGATAGTGAGCCTTAATTAGTCAGGTTCATAAAGAAGTGCAAAACTATAATAAAAGTCGCAAAATCAGGTCAACACTTAACACGCCTTCTACTCAATACAACAGTGGCCAATCAAACGTCACAATGGATAACTTTAACTCGTCAACTGTCAAACTCATCAATGCAAAACTCGATTTGCTCTGTAATAAAATACGGGGTGCTACAGAGGACCGCTCCTACTCGCCATCTAGCATACAATAGTCCATCAATGCCAGATTTAAGGGATAGGATCAAAAGATTCGAAACTAGGTAAAGCAAATGAGTGAGGTCATACAAGGGAAGGAAAAGAGTGCTGACGGTTTGACTAGGGTACCAATTCTGGAATGCAATGAGGTTGGAAATGGTGGTGATTTAGAAAACAATTAACTAACAGACATGCTTAGTAAAGAAACAAAAAGGCTCGAAAATGTAGGAACGGATAAAACAATGAATATTTTCATCAAACGGCTGGAAATGAATTCTGGCAATCCCTTGGAGACTGCTGCTGATTTTTTCACTGTGTTGAGTGAGAGGCCAGAGTCGGTCGAAATTTTGGGAGGATTGATGAGATGAGAACATATTTTCGGGAAGTATTGAGCGGGTCCAATAAAACATTGCACGCGGTTTTTTATGTCACCAGAATCAATATATTTTTAATGAAGTCATTGAGCGGACCACAATTGCGTCAATATAAATTGAGCGGAACACAATGATATAAATCGAACGCTACCAAGAAACAAAAGTAATTGAAGAAAGAAATAATGAGCAGTTCTGAGAAAAAAATTTTATACACACCCTTAAGGGGGGAGCCTGCTTTAGAGACTTAAAAAAAGCGTTTTTTTTTTGCATCAACCACTTCCAAAACTATCCAAGAATATGTCTCCAAAATTTCATAATAAAATTCGGATTATTTCCGGAGATACAGGCGAAATAGTGAGCACGCGTCCAGCAGGTATGCGAGCGGCCGGACCACCCGCTTGCTCCACCTCTTGATCTATTATATGTATTATAATGAAAAGGGACTAACGGTCCTTCGAGACAGCTGAACTGTCTGTTTATTAACAAGGTGCTTGGGTGGACACGCAGAATGCAAACGAATCATTCAATTCAACTTTGTGGTGCCTGACCTCCAAACACCTTCAATCAGGGGTTAAAATAGTCGCTTTCATCGCTGGAGGGATGTTTAATGAAGGCTACAATCTAGTATTAAAGATTATGCATTCATTAGACTTGAAAATTGGGCTCCAGTGCAAATATTCTTGCGATAAAGCGGACGAGCAGCGCATCACGCGTCAAAACAGGCGCTGCTCATTGGTGACCAAAGAGGCCAGAACAGCCCGACCAATTGGAGAATTGGCCGAAAACCAATTTTTTGAAGAGTCCAAAGGACAGTTATATGGAGCAGGAATAACTGATTAGGATATTAATAGGGTAAGTTCAAGAAATTTACGATTTTTTGTGAGCGAAAACTTTGACACGCGAGTTCTCGGTTTTCCATTTTTATGATTTTTTCAAATTGGCGGGCAAGATAGGAAAAAAACTACACGTCCTATCGAAACGAATCAAAATGCGTTGTATTTGGAATTATATTCTCTCCTAGATGAACCTAAAATACCTCAAGGAAGTTAACATTAATCCGGTTTTTAAACGATTTAAAGTAAATTTTTTTTGGTTTAAAAATGCATTTCTTTTCAATCTGCGATAAATTGTTGAATTTTTCACTTTTTATTGAATTTTCTGGGTTCACCTAGGAATTACACGATTGAAAATTAATAATTTCTTTGGTTTTTTTGTTTCAGATGAGAATTGCCACCGGCATCTTGCGCGCCACACACAGATTGCACACTCGAGGCGCTTCCGTAAATGTCTTCAAATATGAAGAATATCTAATGTAAAATAATAAAAAAATTTAAGACGACTCTTCAAGTATATACGAATAAATCCGGAAAGTTTCATTTCAATCAGACATTACTTTCCTTTACAAAAAAATCCTGGAAAATATAGATTTTTTGACGCCTCTAAAGCAGGCTCCCCGCTTAAAGCGGCGCCGTGCATTTGGAAGAAATATGATTTTTTCATTAACTTTTCAAACTTTTTTCTTCGTAAATATTTAGGTGGTATTTCGGTGAAATTTTGAAGAAAATACTTACAATTTAGGAGTCATTAGTTGTAATTAAATGATCAATTTAGTGAAGTATGGAAATTTGAAAAAAAATCGTACCTTTTTTATTAATTGGTTTTTTTTTAATTATTGGGTTTGTTGAGAAATCATTTGGTGGTCATGATAATTCAGGTTTCAGAATTGAGGAGTTGATGATTTTTCATAAAAAAAAAATAGTAGTTTCCTGGCGTCTCACATACTGATTGCGTGCGCATGGGTGGCATATGTCATAATTATCAACTTGAGTGGCTAATGTGATCTACATCACTAGCAATTCTTGATTCTACGCATGTTCAACTTTTCCGATGTGCAGAGAAAAAAGGTCCGAGTGTGTAATTGACTCTTGCGGCATGTCAACATCTAATAAACTAAACTCTTCTATATACTGAGCATACTTCTTCAACCGTGTATCACCGATCATTCTTTGTGGTGTGTGATATCCAGATTGATAACAATGTCAGGAAGTTAGATTGCAGGTAAGATCACTCATCATAGTTTTGGCCATTTTTCTTTTCACCATATTTATGACATTTCATGAACGAATAAAACAGAAAGTTTTATTTACACTCTAGAAGTACAGAACTATAAGAATGCAAAACATCATTATGAAAGAACCTCTATCAACAAAATTTGGTGTCTTCGAAGGGAGTACATTCCACGAGATCCAATCAGCATTTCTAACAATTTAAATGATTCCATTGCTGATATTAAATTCAATTCATGGCAGATTTGTTTTACTTTTGTGCCAGGGCGTCCATCATCAATTTCTTAGTATAAAAACATAATTTCTGTAAATCTGTCACACAATTCTTACGGTTTTCATTGTATCTCATCGACATCCGGAGAAAAAATAAAAATCACCTAACATGAGTAATGAGATCAGAATAAAATTTTTATGAGACCAAAATAGTTGTAGCTCAACGTTCAACATTTTACTTAAAAAATGTATTCGGCCTTCTACAAATTTGGCATCCAGTCACCTTTAATTCAGTTTCCATTTCGTATACAAATGGAAAATCTTCGAGAAACACGACAAATTAAAAAATTTCGCCATCAGTGTTTAGCTGGCTCATTAGCCATTAATTTGTAGAATTAGTTACAATAAAGTGCCTAACGATTTTGGTAAAGAAGAGAAGAGCGAAGGTGATTAGAAAACGGAAATTACAATGCTTCCGTTCGGAAGCAAAAAAAAAAACAATCGAACATTCGCGTTGATTACAGCACTGATATATCTTTTGAGCCATAAAGTACGGTTTCAACCCAAAACCACTGAACATGATGATTTTTGTTACATAATTCTTCATAATTAATTTTTTAAGCATGTTGTGAAAAAACAATAGGTTTTCAGAGTATTGTTCGATTGAGCGAAGGTAATTATTCTTATACAAAAATATATAACTGACTTTGTGTGATTTTTGTTATTACTTAGACGGTCCTGATATATTAGGATGTGAAATCAGGCTCTCGGCCATTTTACACGCTGCTTAGTGCATTCGTCTAGTCGATGGTGTCGATGATCTGTGCCCTAGGAGCGTTTCCCATCGGATTTCGTCTAGACTACTGCATCTTAGAACCAGGTATTTGGGATCTTCCTGCGTCAACCCACATCTCGTGCATAGGGGGATGATTCCGTTTGCCTATTTTTGCTAGGTAGTAGGCCAGAGGCCAGTGACCGTTAATAAGTCCCAACAGCGACCGGAGCTTATCCCAGCTCAGGCTCAGTAGCGTCTCTGCCAGCTTTTTTGTGGATATTTTTAGGAGGGTTCTTGCGTGTCTGGCCCCCAGTTCTGAGTTCCATCTCACCACAAGCCTCCTCTCCAGACGTTCCTGAATTAAATCCTTTATGTAGTCGGTGTGTGAGCCTACATAGTCTCGGGCTTGCGGCGGGACACTCCGACTTCCCTTTCTTGCTAGCTCATTGGCCTTCATGTTGCCAGTGATGCCAGGGTGGCCTGGAATCCATGCCACTTCTGGCCGATTGTAAGCGGCGATTTCCTCCATCAGCTCTATGCATTCGTTTGCTCGCCGCGAGCTGCACCCATACTTGAGTAGTGCCCTCAGCGCCCGTCTGCTGTCTGAGTAGATTGTAACGAGATCTTTCTCGTTACTAGAGAAAACACTAGTAAAGTCACTAGGCGAAAAAGATGACATCTAACGCCGGCCGAAATAGACGAGCGAAAGATGAGTAGAACATCGGACCACGGCCAATCAGGACGCTCCGAATGGAAATAAGACCAATCACACAGGAGTAAAAAACGTGGGAGGGTGAGACCATATTTCGGAACACTGTGATGACGTTGACGATAGCTGTTTCCCAATTCGGAAAACCACCCAGCTGTGGTAGGGAGTTCAGGGCCGACGTACAGGCGTTCCAACTGGGTGGTTTCGAAGGGTGCCGTCGATTTAGACCAGGGACCAACGGCTAGGTGAAAGGACTAGCGCCCCCCGGATCCCGTCGAGTTGATTGGTGGCTGTGGGGTAACGGATGACCCACAGTCGCTGAGATGCTCAGACTAGAGGGAAAAGGCCCTGGGAGATTTCAGGACATTTCGCGTTGAGTGCTGGTCTCGAGCGGATGTTTTAGGAGCTCGGGATCAGTTGGTGGCATTAATCCCTGCCGGGATTATGAGGGGTACGTGGTTCCAAGGAATCTTGCAATAGCGAGAGAAGGGGACACTTATGTGTCCCCAATTAGTGCAATGGATTACTTTGAGGCTACGGACGAGAGTCCTAGGCTACGGAGATCCATCTCTAGGGCGAAATCCATGGTGTTGGGGTGGACTAAGGGCTGGGATTCAAGGCGTTTCCCGTCGGTCCGGTCGCACGCGCCTCCATGAAAAGTAACTCTAGTATTGACTCACGATGTGATTGCTATTACCGAGTTCTCGAATTGGGGTGGACGTTAGGTGGGTGAGAAAGGTCTCCGGATACCTACGTCGCATGTGCCTCGAGCAGTTCGGCGCCCCTGTGTGGCTACGACGGAGGAGGTGACCACTACGGTGCTCACCTCCACACCCCCCAACCGCTCCACCGGAGAGGCAGCCAGCACCTCAACAGTCAGAGGAGGTGGAGGAGACAGGGGAAACTCCTTCCCCCCAAGCAGCCGCCGCTGCTTTGTTAAAATCGCTTGTGGACTCGCTAACGCGTAATCCACAGCTTTTGAACAAAGTGGCCGAACAGGTCCTCCCTCTCCTTCCCCAGGCATCGTTGCAATCCTCGGAGGTCCCGAAGACGAAAACGGCCCTGAAGAAGCAGAAGAAGGAGTTGAAGAGGGGGAAAACCCCTCGCCCAAGGACTGAAAAGTCCTTGGGAGAAGCCCAGCTCCACAACCAGCTATTACAGCATGGTGACGAAGGGCCCGCAGGATCGTCCTCAGGGGCAAGAATCCCGATGAGGAAAACCCCTGGTGATGGAGAGATCATCCCCAAGAGGTCTCAACTCATCGGCGATTCTCACCCTGAGGACGAACGAGCGAGAAAGAGGAGCCGCACCGGGTTTGCGCCAGCCAGATTATACTGGAATTGTCGCAGGCCCGGTCATAATGGCAAGGATTGCCAGGAACCACCAACCACCTATTGCAGGGGGTGCGGAAGGGCTGGCAAGGAAAGGAAGGACTGCCCGATCTGCCAGAAAGAGAAAAAGGCGAGGGGACCCTGGATTCCAGAGTTCGGGAGAAATGTTCCCCGGGACATTCTCAAGGCAATGGAGCAGGCCAGGAAGAAGCAGCAGAGGGAAAAGGCAGAGGGGAGGCCGCCCTGTGAGAAGCCCAAAGAGACGCCAAGGACTCCGAAGACCTCCAGGAGGTCAGAGGAGGCCAGGGCGAGGAGAAAAGAGTTGAGGAAGTTGCCTCGAAAGGCTCAACACCTCACCCTGAATCCAGTGGAGAAAATGGAGGAAGCTTCATCCCCGGACGAAGAGGTGAAACCAGTCGGAGTCAGACTGTGAATGCAAACGGCCATTTTTTTTTGAAAATTTTTTTTTGATGTTTTTTTTCAGGGATGTTTTTTTTAGGGCTGAGCAGTGGTAGAGGTGAGTGGTCTGAAAAGACCACACTAACTCTCCCACCATCGAAAGGGGGAAAAGTAACGCCCGTGGATTGAAGGGTCCACGCAAAGGGCGAATAGTTCGCTGGAGGAGTCTGGACAACTCCGAAAGCGAAAAAGCGGGGCGAAAGCCCGACACAAAAGAAAAATAAAATTTTTCAGCTGTGCTAGCACGTGCTGATAACCACAACAGGTGGTTAATGCACGAAGGCGGGTAGCAGGCGCCATCTAGCGTCTCCCCGCAGGTGAGCCTACCGTCGGTACCTCACTCGGCCAACCGTCGGTAAGATACCGAACCCGCCTGGCAGTTGGTAAAGACGAAATCTCTATTACCTGACTTATCGACCGAGATTACCGACTGGTGGGAAACCCATCATATGGTAACGCTTTCCCAGAAAGATACCAAAAGATGGAGCCACCGGGTTCGAATGCGAATCTAAAAGTCGGATGGGACGAATTCAAGTAAAATGAATCCGAAAGGGATCGCTTAAAAGATGAAATTCAAAAATCCGAAGGCGCACAGATAAGGAAAAATAATAAAAACCTTATCCGACCGCCGACGAAGGGAAAAATTCACCCCTAATCGATCAGAAACGTAGCTACAGATGACGCTACCGGCAAAAATAAGCAGAGGGGATAAATTACACCCGCAACACGGTATAAAAAGAGCCGCAAACGGGAAGAAGTTATTCTTTCTTGTCGAGAGACGCGTGAGGTAACACATCTGCGAAACTCGAGAAGCACTCGGGACCAAAAATGACACCAAAAGTTGATCCATCCAAGGTTGAGAAATCGCCTAAAGGAGAAGAAACGGAGATGGTAGACCCAGAGGGTACCAACCCAAGGAGATATTTTCTAGACGAGGCCGGAAGTGCTGGCAACTCTCGAGGTAACGGTCGTCACGACGAGCGACGAGGCACTCAAGGAAGTAGAGAAACCGAAAAGAACTTTACGGAATGCGAGCAGAAATCCGAGGAGGAGGGGCTAGACAATCGAAAATTACTGTCGGCCAAAGGAAAAGTTGGGCTAGGAAAGAAAATTCCTACAAAAACTTTAAAAAAGAAGGATGCCAGTGCCGCGGCACTGAAAACGCTCCGCGAGCAGACACGTGCACTCATGGAACAGGCTCGCACCCTCGGCATACGGGATGAAAATTCTGCCCCTCGACCACACGAGGGAGACCGCCAGGGAGTAAAAACGGAAGCGGTCATAGCAGCAGGAATGCTAGCGGCGCCGTGACACCCACGGAAGAGATGCCCGCGGTGAAAAGCACGAAGGCGACACCGACAGCAGCCGAACTATCGGCTCAGGTGCAACGCCTCGATAGAGAGCTCCGCGGGCGGATAGATCCAACGAGAAACAACGAGGACCGACTCGACAACGAGCAAGAAAGAGAGAGGCAACGGCCAATTCCCGCCAGGGAAAGGCCAGCTTTTCACGAACGAAATCCCGCACCTCCGCGGAGACAGAGATATTCGTCGGATGAAGCGAGTGAGTGCAAATATCGCCCTCGCAGATAAAATTATCTGAACACCCAAAACGCCCTCGAGGCCTTAAAGAAATGGGGAGTTCAGTTCTCAGGAGGACCGAACGAGGATGTGGAAGATTTCATAGCCCGAGTCGATGATGCAATGAAGACCCTTAAAATCCGGGAAACGGATTTATTAGGAGTAGTCAGAGGTTGCCTGAGCGCACACGCCCTCACGCGGTACCGACAAGTGGAGGTGGCGACAAGGCGAATACGAGTCCGTAGCCCAATTCATGGCTAATTTAACGGGACTCTTCGCCCGAACGGATCCATCATGGCCGGAACAACAAAGGCTAACGTACATGTATCACAATACGTTGCCCATGTTCCGAATTGGTTTTAAGATGAGCGCCAATGCCACAATAAAGGCATTGGAGAAGCACGCTATGCGGCAGGAGACCCTGTACGCAAGCGCCAAGAAGTGGCAGCCCCCTACGCAGCCAGAGGAATCTCTCTGCCCGAGCCTCGCTTACCGATGTATCAAGACACAGAGAAATCCACAAAGAACGGCGATCAGGTCGATAACTAACCAAGAGATCGACCTGGAAACGTCAGACAGAGACGAAGAAGCGAATCTTTTCTTCGAAGAGCTGGAAGTGGCACACGCCTTGGAAAGTCGTGGTGCCTCTTCAGGGAGGGGTGGAGGTACTGACTACGCCAGACCCGGCGCCAGTCGACCACACCCAGCTGGACTAAAGTGTCATAATTGCGGCCAGAGAGGACACTCCTGGCGCCTATGCACAGAAGCCAGAACAGTTTTTCTGTTACGTATGTGGCAGAATGAATGTCCACTTTCCTCACTGCCCGAGGTGCAAACCGGGAAAAGCAGAGTCGGCCGCGTAGAGAGCCAAACTACGCCGCCGGAGATGTCGGAAGTCACAGTCGAGGAGGAGGAGAAACTCCCAGAGACTGAAGAGCAAGCGCCAAGGCCACAAACGCCAACAGCGACACCAATAGAAGAGCCAAAGGCCAAGGTAAAAGGCGAAAGCCTCACGTCATACCTGACGGATACTTGGAAGAGTTTCTCGCCAGATGAAATACCAAGTTGGGAAGCCCTCAAACAGGCGATGAAGGAGGGCAAAACACTAGCCTTCCACGTGGATATAAGTATCCATGGGGAAAAGATACGAGGATTAGTTGACTCTGGGGCATCTCGAACCTTCGCTAAAAAGCGGGGATTGATTTGCTACAGGAGTTAGGCATTCCCGCGACAAGAATACCACCACGACGAGTACTGGTAGCCCACAGCCAGCTCGAAGTGGTGAAAGATGCCTCCACCATACCCTTAAAGGTTGGCCGGCGAGAAGTCGAGGTAGAAACTCTCTGGATCGTCTCGCTGTCCGAGGATTTCATCGAGGGAATAGACTTCCTGAAAAAGGCACGAATGGTTATCGATTTCTTCGATCAGTCGTGGTTTTTGCAGGACAAGTCCAGCGAGTCATTTAGATTCGTAGCCGTTGAGAGAGCTTGTCACATAACCATGTGTAATGACCTCAGGACGCCAGGAGAGGAGCAACATAATATGCTCCAGAGGATGCTGGACCGAAAGATTCCAGTAATCGAGGGAAGTCCACCGATTTCCACACTGACACCTCACCGAATTGACGTGGAAGGTCACGAACCAATTCGGCAGAGAGTCAGATTAGCCTCCCATCCCTTGAAATTAGCGATGTGGAAAGAGGTTGACGGCGTGCTCAAAGATGACATAATCAAACCATCAGCGAGCGATTGGAATAGTCCTGTCGTCATGGTGAAGAAACCCAATGGAAAATATCGGTTTTTTATCCCTTTCCGTCGATTTAATGAAGTAACGAAAAAGGATGCCTACCCGGTCGCTAACATGACCGGAATCCTTGACGAGTTAAGGCAAGCCAACTACATCTCCACTCTAAATTTGAGTGCGGCGTATTGGCAAATACAGTTAGCTGAAGACTCCAAGCAGATCACCGCTTTCACGGTACCACGAAGAGGTTTCTTTTAGTTCGAACGAATGCCATATTGCCTCACGAACGCCCCAGCAACCTTCCAAAGAGCACTGGATAAAATAATAGGTCCAGAAATGTACCCCCACGTATTTGTGTACTTGGACGACATTATTATCGTCTCAAGTACATTCCAAGGCCACCTAGAATGGCTTGGACGAGTACTGTATAAGTTTAGAGACCACGGGTTGAGCATCAACCGTGAAAAGAGCGTGGTCTGCCGAGCCGAGGTAAAATACCTCGGTTTTGTAGTGAACAGCGAAGGATTACAAGTCGACCCGGATAAAACAGCCGCGGTCGTCGAGTTTCCAGTGCCCAAGAATCTCAAACAAATCGGAAGATTCTTGGGAATGGCTTCCTGGTATAGACGCTTTATACCAGAGTTCACAACGGTGGCCCAACCCTTGACACGCTTAACCAAGGTGAAGGAGCCATGGGTCTGGGAAACCGAACAGCAGGAGGCATTTGAAGCGCTGAAGAAGCACCTCACATCAGCCCCCACACTAGCGATGATTCCCCAGGTACAGAAGAGGGAAACGAAATTCTCCAGGAGTAAGCGATCTGAACCCACAGGTTTCGGGTCGAAACCTCTCTTAGGGAGAAGGGTGTGTAACGAGATTTTTCTCGTTACTAGAGAAAACACTAGTAAAGTCACTAGGCGAAAGAGATGACATCTAACGCCGGCTGAAATAGCCCAGCGAAAGATGAGTAGAACATCGGACGACGGCCAATGAGGACGCTCCGAATGTAAATTAGACCAATCACACAGGGGGAAAAACGTGGTAGGCTGAGACCATGTTTGGGAACACTGTGATGACGTTGACGATAGCTGTTTTCCAATCCGGAAATCCACCCAGCTGTGTTAGGGAGTTCAGAGCCGACGTACAGGCCTTCCAACTGGGTGGTTCTGAAGGGTGCCGTGGATTTAGACCAGGGACCAACGGCTAGTTGAAAGGACTAGCGCCCCCGAGATTCCGTCGAGTTGATTGGTGGCTGTGGGGTAACGGATGACCCACAGTTGCTGAGATGCTCAAACTAGGGGGAGAAGGCCCTGGGAGATTTCAGGACAGTACGCGTTGAGTGCTGGTATCGAGCGGATGTTTTAGGAGCTCGGGATCAGTTGGTGGCAATAATCCCTGCCGGGATTATGAAGGGTAAGTGGTTCCAAGGAATCTTGGAATAGCGAGAGAGGGGGACACTTATGCACGCGCCTCCATGGGAAGTAACTCTAGTTTTGACTCGCTATGAGATTGCTATTACCGAGTTCTCGAGATGGGGTGGACGTTAGGTGGGTGAGAAAGGTCTCCGGATACCTACGTCGCATGTGCCTCGAGTAGTTCGGCGCCCTGCGGGGTGAGAAGGATTCGCAGGTAATCTGTGTCTTGTTTGGGGCTGAGCCACCGCAGAGTAGAGAGTACCACGTGCGAGGGATGGTCACATCCCTCCACGAGAGTCTGGGGAATACGTTCCCCGAAAGATATCGTTGACGATGCCGTAAGCGCGGCAGAAGTTAGTGATTGAAGTTACTCCCCAGGTGGGAAATGTCCATGCTCACAATGGAAACAAGGCAGATTAAGGATTGGAGATCGAGACTGGGAGACCTAGCGTTGAACCAATCTTGATTCTATCCTTGAATCCTATATTGATCCAACTTGAACCGTACATACTCCTTCGAATCTCGATCCAATCTTGAAACAGTCTTGTCCTTCCAGGCTAGAGGGCCCCAGATAGAATGAAACTTGATTTCATTGTCGAATCCAAGACTGATTCAAATTGGGACGTAAATGTTCCATTCAACCTCGTCATATCCCGACCCATTGAGTCATGAATGCCAACAGAGGACATTGTTTAAATAAATACTTGTAAAATATTGAAAGTTTTAGAATTTGGAGGTTTTAAAAATTTATAGAAGTCTAAAATTTGAGGACTTTCAAAAAATTTCCAACGTTCAGAAAGTTTCAAAAAATGAGACATAAATTTCATAACTTCAAGAAATTCAAAAAACTCAGGAAATTCGAGAAACTTATGCATAATTTAGAAAATTTAGAAAATTCAGAAAATTAAAGAAAAACTTTAGAAATTATAATAATTTGGAAAATTTGGAAAATTGGGATAATCCTCACAAATAACTGTAATAGTATATTAGAACCAGAATAAGGGTTTAGATAAGAGTTCAAACAAGTAGAAAGTCAGAAGTAATATCATGGTCAGGAGGATTCATTGGATGTCAAGCGATCACCAAAGTTAAGCAACACCGACTCGGGGTAGTAATTGGATGGGTGATCGTTTG
>NW_011887812.1:1767-31575 GCF_000806365.1 Fopius arisanus | reverse complement strand
TGATTCAAGCTTGAGAATCGAGGCTCGATCGGCCTTGGTCAATCCTGAATCAAGCTTGATCCAATCTTCATTCCATCGTCCATTCGCACCTGGGTCGTACCTTGGTGAACCTCGCCCACTCTACCGTGTTATGCTGATGCTGGCTCGGCATTGTGAGACCCGCCACCGAAAGTGCGCGGAGTTGACGACATTCCTTCACGGCTGGTTTGCCGTCAGGTTTCCCAGAAAAACCCGGCTGGCGCCCAATTGTGAACGATAGAGGCGGCAGCCAGAATAGTTCGAGCAATATCCTGGGGTGTTGACCCAGGAAAAATACTCTTACAAGATGTATATCCTCTTACCTGTGTCCCTTCTCTCCAGGACGATCCAGACGCAGGTCCTCAGGGCAGCCAGCTCCGACTGGAGCACGCTTGCATGTGGGTCCAGTCCGATGGCGCATCCTGTCCTAGGCCCCTCGGACCAGATCCCCGCTCCCGTTCGGACGCTCAACCGGGAGCCGTCCGTATACCAGACGAGCCCCAAGCTTTTGTGGAAGTGCCATGTTGGCCGACACGCGTCTACCCTCTGTGATAGTAACCATTTTCGCCTCTTTCTCCATCGTGTCAAAGGATGTGTTGTCCCTCTATATCGATGAAGATACCGAGGGCGTCCTCCTATCTTGCCCTCGCTTTTTCGATCACGCCGACCAGGCAATGCAGCGTAGTCTCTGTTGACCTGCCGGCCTGGTAAGCGTGTTGGCAGCAGCAACTCGGATTTGCACTCAGCGCTCTCTCCCTGGCGTATTGACCAGTCTCTCCAGAGCCTTCAACAAGAAAGAGCTCAGGCTGATCGGTCTGTATGCTTTATACGCGTTATCATAGCTGCATTTTCCCAGTTTGGGGATAAAGACAACTCTGACTTTCCTCGACCTACTGGGCACATGGCCCAGAGCCAGGCAGACTCTTAGTGCCGGTAGTAGCCTGCGCAGGAGCTGCGGCCCTCCTCTCTGCACGAGCACCGGGTAGATCCCATACGGGCCCGGACTCCTGTATTTCTCAAAGGAGTCCACTGCCCAGCGCAGCCTGTCCAGCTTTACGATTTTTACCGCCAGCTCCCAGTCGGGTTCGCCGCCTGCTGAGCATATCCGATCTTCTATCGGCCCTTCTCCTGAGCTCTGTATGATTGAGTCAGGAAAGTGCGCCTGGACCAGATGCTCCAGGATGTCAGTTGGTTCTGTGATGGCCTCCCCGCTTGCCAGCGTGATTCCACTCAGCCTTTGTGTGGGACCCCACGAGAACACACTGTGGAGCCTGGCCATCTGTGATAGCGCTTGTAGCTCTTCGCAGAAGGCTCTCCAGGCGGTCTTCTTCGATTTCTTAATCAACCTCTTGTACTCCGTCCGTGCATTTCTGTACAGATTCCAGTCTTCAGTCCTTTTAGAACTGTACGCACGGTTTCAGAGTCTTCTAAACTGGCCCCTCAGCCTGTCCAGCTGCCGACTCCACTATGCTACTTTGCCCCCTTGTCTGCATGGTCTTGCTGGGCATGCGGCCTGAAAGGCCTCGGTTAGAGCTCCGTGGATTCTGTCTATCTCCTCCTCTAACCTGTCCACGTTGCAGGGCCTCACGCGTCCCGTCCTCCGTCTTATCTTTAGGGCCCTTTCAAAAGTGTCCCAGTTCATAGCCTGCGGGTTTCTGCGTGTGGGCTCCTGCTGTGGCGTACCACTGCCTTCGATGCTGAATCTGATGTGCCGGTAATCGGAGAGCGTGTCCCTTGGTCCATTCTCCAGTCAGCGCATCTCTGCGCCAATTGTCTATTACACATGGTGATGTCGACGACGCATTGACAGTGTTACGTCAGACGTGATGGTGTTTTATAGAAAGAGTGTAACGTGTGCGTATGTGTGTTTTTGATTCGATGTAGAATAAATGTGAAATTATTGGTATATTGGCATTTTTTAAATGTATTTTATTCTAATAATAATGATATTAATAGATCACGTTACTAGACGTTATTTAAATTACTTTTTTGTTTGTATGTCACTATATGTATGAAAGTTGATGGTAAATTATTTTTTTTAATAAACATTGGTCATTAATTATGAAATTAATTATTTCTATTGGATATGGGAGATATAAATAATACTATAAAGCCGTGGATTAAACTTAAATTCTTTATTCTCAAAAATGGCACGAGGAAGAAACGTCTGTACTCTACGGAAATCTCCAGGAGACTGAAAACTAGTCACAAGGACGAGAAACAAATCCGTCACCTAATGAATGAACCCTCTGTTCTTTCTTCCTCAGAAATCATTGTTAATGTTCATGTAGCCTCTCAAGTGACTTTCAGTCAACATCCATATCGATTCATTTTTGTAACAGTCACTTAAAGAATAAATTAAACTCAATAATCCAACACGCCTCCTCAAAAATGAATCAACTAGTTCTTCCATTAATTGTGTACGAATCTCAACTCAAAAACTTTAAATTAAATTATATTACATCAAACTTATCATTATTATTTAACACAGGCCTTCCTCGTGCTTTCTCTATATCTCTATATCTCTGGGGCTAACAAAATAGTCCAACATTTGTTGCATTGCATTGGGGAAACCCAGAAAAAACCCATTCAGACTATGAGACTATAAAAGAACATAAATGCATTAATACAACATTATCAGTCATGGTGTGTATCGTGTTATATCAGGCCTAGTCCATCTCTAAACTCCAAAAATTTGATTGCTGGCAGTGGCTTAGTCATCACATCTGCCACTTGCTGACCTGTTGGAATAAATACTAATTTAATTCCATTCTTCTCGACTTGTTCTTTGTCACATGATATTTAATGTCGATATGCTTGGATCGTTTATGGCTGCTTGGATTATTTGCTATACTAGCGCATATGGCGCGCTATGCGCGCCAAATCGTCCACGTACGGGGTGTTATCATTGAACTATATATACATATTCACGGTTATTTCCAATATAATATATACATATATAGAATTTCAAAAAGAAGAAAGAAAAAAGTCTAAAAATTTATATAAAAAAAAATTAATATTCATAAAATTAATATAATTTATATATATATATATATTATTATGTATATTATTTATATATATATTTATTATATCTATCTATATATATATAGCATATTATATAGATATATTTTAATATGCATAGCGCCAAAAAAAGCTGACAAAAAACGTTACATGCTTTTTTTTAAAAGGGACTGATAGCACCGGTGTTATTTTCGTGAATAATAATAGGATCAGAAGTATACGCATTAATACTGACTGCTAAAGATTTTAGCCAGAGTGTTTCTTTAACAGCTTCATAGAGAGCCATGTACTCAGCCTCTGTTGAAGAGCTGGCTACAGATGCTTGTTTTTTTGTGTTCCAACTTATTGTACACCGTTCATAGAGTTTAAAAAGGTAACCTGTCGTGCTTTTACGATCTGTTCCTTCACCACCACACCAATCTGAATCTACATAGCCAATCACAAGGTTTTGGAAATTACCTCTCAAATAAGTTAATTTTATATTGATTGAACCTTTTAAATATCTTAAGACTCTCTTTAAATTTTGCCAAAGTTCCTTGTTATTTTTGTTTGTATATCGACTTGATATATTAACTGCAGCACTCAAATCTGGTCTTGTACAAATCATTAGATACATAAGACCTCTGATCAAGTTTCTACATGGTGCATCATATTTCTCATCTGAATTTAAAGCCATATAATTTAATTTACTTGGCAGTGGTGTATCGACAGGTTTACAATCAGCCATTTTTAATTTTTCTAAAACCGTCTTAATGTATGCACTTTGATCTAATGTTAATTTTCCATTGTCTCTCTCAACTCGAATTCCTAAAAATAGTTTAATTTCCATGAGATCTTTCATTTGAAACTTGTACATCAAATAATTTTTGAATTGTTTCATTGTTTCATCATTTGCAGTCACAATTACCAGATCATCAACATATAAGATCACATATATGTTTTTTGATATGCTACCTCTGTCAAGAAAATATATACAACGATCACTCGAAGAATTTTTAAATCCTTTTTCTATGAGAGCTTTTTCGAATACTTCGAACCAACATCTTGCTGCCTGTTTCAATCCATACAGAGCTTTGTTTAATCTACAAACTTGATTACCATTATTTGCAACACCGTCTGGAACTTTCATGTATATTTCCTCTTTCAATATACCGTTCAAAAAAGCCGTTTTAACATCCATGTGATGAACTAATAGACCATTTTGATTAGCAAATGCAATTAGAAATCTAAAGCTTGAAATTCTGGCAACCGGCGCAAAAGTTTCATGATAATCGACTGAATATTCCTGGCTGAAACCTCGAGCAACTAGACGTGCTTTGTATCTATCTGGATTTCCAAATTCATCATTTTTAATCGAAAAAATCTATTTACAATCTTCGATATTTTTGTTTCTTGGTTTTGTTACCAATGTCCAGGTTTTGTTCATCATTAGTGAATTTAATTCATCTTTAACTGCTGCTTCCCATTGAATTCTATCATCTCTAGTCTTTATTTCTTCAAACGATCTTGGCATTTTGTAAATATCAGACTGAGCATACAAAAGAAAATCTTCGGGTGTATTTGTTTCATTATACGAAATAGGAGGACGTAGTTTAATTCTATCACTTCTTCTTATTTCCTTTTTCATTTCATCATCTGTTTCAGTTACAGATTTCCTCATTTGTGGATTTTGGATTACTTTTTCATCAATCGCCAGTGTATCTGATTTACCATTATCAGATTTAACTTTTGACTCTACTGATTTTGACTTAATGTCAGAAACATCAGTTTTATTTAAGGCTTCCTGTCGATTTAACTCTTTCATCATTGGGCGAGACTTCAAGTAATTTACCTCATCTACAATTACATCACGGACAATTACGAATTTTTCATTGTCTACATCCCAAACTTTATATCCGCTTGGCTCAAAACCTATGAGTACTGCTTTCCATGATTTTTCGACAAATTTCCGCTTTCTTGTTTTATTATGAACATCAACGGTTGAACCGAAAACTCTTAAATACTTTAATTTGGGCTTGTATCCATGCCACAATTCAAATGGAGTTTTGTCTACTCTTAATGCATTCGTTGGAGTTATATTAATCAAATAAGTAGCTGTTAAGACAGCTTCCCCCCAAAACTCGTTACTCAAACCGGCACCGTTTATCATTGCGCGTGCTCTCTCAGTTATTGTTTTGTTCATACGTTCGGCTACTCCATTTAACTGTGGAGTTCGCGGAACCGTTAAATGATACCTTATTCCTTTTTGTACGCAATATTCCTTCATCTCATTTGATAAATACTCTCGACCATTATCACAATACAAATTTACGATTTTTGAGTTGAAATGAACTTCACTTTTAGCGACATAATCTTTAAAAACCAAGAAAACATTTGACTTGTTTGTAATTAAATACGTTACACAATAATGAGTGAACTCATCAATAAAAGAGACGTAATAATTTTTACCATTGACTGTAGGAGGAGTAATTGGCCCACACACATCTGTATGGACTATAAACAATGGTTTTTTTATGTGACCCTTATCTTTAGCTTTCTCAAATGGCAATCGAGCTTGTTTACCATTTATACAAGCCTTGCATAAACTATCATTCGTATTTATATTTTTCAAATACCAGGCATCTTGGGCCATTCGTTTATTTTTAAACTCTAAACATTTATTCTTTCCCATGTGGCCCAAACGTTGATGCCATAATTCATAATTATCACGATTTATATTGAGGGCTTGAGAGCTGTTGACTTTATTTCCCTCAGTAACTTCAAAGACAGTAACTATCAAATTATTTAAAAGCTTGCCATGCATTAAGATGTTACCATTTTTCTTTACTTACACTCCTGTCTCATCAAATGTGATACTCATCCCATTCTGTTGCATTTTTCTTACGGACAGCAGATTGTAAGGCACATCTGGACAGTAGAGGACGTCTTCAAAGGTACACTCAGCGCCTGTATCGGTTATCACGCTGATTTTCCCTTTCCTAGCTGCAGGGATGTACTCGCTATTCTTTGCGATGAAAATTTTCATTGGTGGGTTCAGCTCTGTTGCACTGGAGAACATGTGGTCTACATTAACAAGATGATCTGATGATCCCGAGTCTAGTATAAAGGTTAATTTGTCAAATTCAGTATTTCGGTATGCCCCTGTCATAAAAGCGAGTCCCGATCTATTGTTCTCTATCTCCATCTGCGTTGTGTTGACTGTGTGAAGTGTTCGGTTTCGTTCTGCCCGATGACGTTGACTCTTTTTGTAGAAATAGCATTCCGCTATTTTATGGCCTTTGCGTCCACAGTGATGACACTTCAAGTGAAGTGGAGTATTTCCTTTCGTCCTAAATCCTTCCCGAAAACGTGAGCTACTACCTCTCCTGAATGAGCCTCTGTTATTTCGCCTGAAATTTCTTGAATTGTCAAGTGGTGCATTCGAACGATTCTCACAACGGGTTTCTGTTGCAGCTTGTAGCACTTTATCGCTCGTATCCTCAACGGCGTTTTTCATTTTTAATTCATCATCAAGAAGTCTGGTCTTCACAAAATCCAGTGTAATTTGATCTTCTGTCATTGTTTCAATCACCGTTCAAAAAGTGTCGAAGGTAGTGGGAAGACTCATCAGTAAATACGACACCTTTTGGACTTCACTTACAGACACACCAGCCGCCGCTAGTTCTGTAATTAAATCGTCGAACACTTCAAAATGGTCTTTCAATATGGTATCACACTTCATCTTCAATCTACTCAATCGATTGCGAACGGACACTTCAGTTGCTGCACTTTTCCGCTCATAAATTTCATTCAGATTTTTCAGAATAGATTTTGCAGTACTGTCAGGCTCATCGTACTTAAGGTATGCATTTGATAAATGCTTCACGATTGCACATCGAGCTTTTCGTTCAGCATTTTGCCACTTCCTTGTCACCGGATTAGGACACTCTTCGTCAATCACGTAAAGTACTTCCTTTTCTCTCAATAAATTACGAATCCGATGTTTCCAGGCATTGTATTTACTGCCATCGAATAATGGTATATTACTACTGTCTTTAGAACTACTCATTTTATCCAATTTCACTGCAACTCTTCTCAGTTTGATTATCACTTAAACACTATTACACTTCACAGTTTGAATCCTTAAAACATATTTAAAATTTATACAGTTGATGCAAAACGTCACTGGGCCCATAACCTATTGGATATGGGAGATATAAATAATACTATAAAGCCGTGGATTAAACTTAAATTCTTTATTCTCAAAAATGGCACGAGGAAGAAACGTCTGTACTCTACGGAAATCTCCAGGAGACTGAAAACTAGTCACAAAGACGAGAAACAAATCCGTCACCTAATGAATGAACCCTCTGTTCTTTCTTCCTCAGAAATCATTGTTAATGTTTATGTAGCCTCTCAAGTGACTTTCAGTCAACATCCATATCGATTCATTTTTGTAACAGTCACTTAAAGAATAAATTAAACTCAATAATCCAACAATTTCATTTCTTCTTTCCGAATCCTTAATCTTCATGAACATTATTATACCCGCCTCCCAAATGCTCCAAGTTTGCTGAACTTTTCTGTATTTGATTCTACAAGTCATCAAACTGCTTAGGATTTTCAATAAAAAACTTGGACAGCCTCCCTAGCACGAAAACTGAAAAAGTTCATCCAGATGCAACATTACATTCGCTCTATGCCTTGTCCTGACTTTGGAAGCAGAAGTTATGACATATCGATGGTTCACTCGCAGTTCAGATAAATTGCCGAGAGGAAGTTGTTTCATCTTTTCGTTGATTTCGTTGAAGAGAGCTTTGTTGTATACACACATTTGATATACTAAAACTCCTGTATGAGCTCCGTGAATTCCCCAATTATCCCTCTACATTTTAATACCTAGAAATCTTTTCCCAAAATTCCATGAAATAACGCTCCAATTCCCAAAAACTCCGACAACTCAGTTTCTCAATCGATTGATTGCTTGCTCGGTACTTTCCCCAGTACCTCGGGCCTAGTCCGGGACTTTCCCAACTTTCTACCAGCTCCATAAACGCTTTTACTCCCTTACCTGCTAACTCCAACCCTTCAGGACAATCCCTCACTACAACTGACCAATCACCCACCTTGGGCCTTTCTCCTTCCAATTTCCTCAACCCCTACTATCCACCCTCAGGAAGACTTAAACTAAAATCGCTTGATGAATAAGCAGCATTATTATTCGAGACTAGCAAGAAACAAGTAGTCAGGAAGATTTCCAAAATACGATCAGCTTGTATTATAATTATAAATAAAGATTTCGTAAATTGAAGTGGGTAATTCCTTCCATCCGGAATCCAACAGATTGTTTGCAGAAATTTTCAAACTTTTTTGAATTATCTTCGAATAACTTGGTCACTCGATTATTCATGAAAATGGAGTGAATGTTTGATAATTGCTATACAGTTCCCGCATCAAATTTTGTCTCTGCCTTGAAAGCTGCCGTGATGGTGTACAAGAGCTGTCCTGCCGTTGAAATAACTTGATAACAGATAGGTCTGGTATCTCTGCGCTAGGGTTGATTACATCGAAATTCATTTCATCTTCAAACTTCAGCTCTGAATCAGAATGAACGCGGATATTGTTAAATCATGTTCGATGTTAAACAACAATCGCGTTAATTTATCCCAAAATGGTTAAGCGTCGGTTAGGCAAGCCCGCGTGAAATCATTGATGGTTGAGTCTCGATAATTGTTCATTGAAAATTGAGATGAGTTAGCTAAGACGTTGACTGCACGAATGATTTGGGGGGCTCGATGTGAGGTTTTTTATGTTTACTTCAAGGTCTGTTGGTATTCGAGATAGTTAACAATTGAAAAATTTCCTCAAAAATCGATAAAGAACTGAAATTGGTAGATTAATTGAGATTAATTTTTTGTTAATTTTCCATTAATTGTTCAGGAGCAAGAGAGAAATATGGTTCGTTTTCTTTCGCTTACGCGTAGAACGGCTCCCCTACTTTGAGTCCTCCTGACTAGAAGGTGAATTCCGCATACCGGCGGGCATAGTCACACAGACATACAGTCACTGACCGCTGTAGTGTCATTGGTTGTTCTATTCACCTTAACATCTCCAGAGTGGTGCTTCTCATCGAAAAATAGAAAAGGACTTTTCGATTCAGAATCACCCCCCGTTTTCTGATCGGCGTGTACTTTTCACGTTTCAGAACGTTCGACATAATCTTCAGGCGAAATTAGGGAATCGAAAAACCGTTACCCATTTTTCATAGTGGACTCGAATGAATATTCTCAAAACAAATTTCAATGCATTGAGTAGTTCATGAGATATTCAAGGCAATACATTAATGCAAACGGTGTAAAAAGCATGATTACTAGTTATTCAATAGTCAGCCACTCGTTCGGATTGCTCCAACAGATTAATTGATTTTTCTGCCTACATGCGCATTTTAGGAATATATTCCGAAGTTGGCCATTGCCAATTTTTCGGGGTAACTCTTCACAGGACCATTTCGGGGCAACTCTCTTACTTTATGGAGCAGTGACTCGTGGGGCAGTTGTGGCACGAGTGAAGGCTGCCAATCATCCTCACCTCTTCCTCCCGATTATGGTGATAATCGGTGTTAATCGGGGGCATTCGTTATTGTCTGTCTTTTTCCTTGATGCGTGAGTGCTACGGCGGGGGGAAATGGGGACGGGGGTAAGGAATATCTGGGGATGGGTTGCCCAACGGTGGCGAAAAAAGAGTAACTTAAACCTAACTGAACCTAGGCAAAATAAGCTGTATCGATTAGGGGAAGGGGGGGGGGGGGCGCAAAATTCTGCCTCATCACAAGATATATTCTTCAATTTTATTCAGTGCAAATTTCAATTTTTCGATTTTGCATGTAGAATATAAAAGTGCGGCCATTGTTATTCGGTGCGTAAAGGTTAGTTCATTGGATGACCATTAGAAATTCAAGATTTTCCCGACCCTAGTAATAAGATGACTGCCAGCTACTTGGATTATGGCGGACCCTATAAGGCCTACAATGACCCTACAAAAGGGCCTAAAAGTAAAGTCATCTGGTAGTTACAAAGAATTCAAGTAGAATTGAATCTCTGAATGAACGGCTTTCAGGAGATTAATCATTGATGCTTACGTTCAAGATGGAAGGTCGGAGAAGGTAAGCGCAACCTTTATTCCCTCCACACAGTCGAGGGCGAAAAATCGACACAGGTGCACGTCAAAGCTCATCTCCAGCCAAGCCGGGAGTATCTAATTTTCAGCTGGGTGTATCCCACGTGTTGCACTCATTTCATCAATCGGCACTTCGCGACGAGTCGTGCTACATGTCGCAAGTGTCACGAATTCTTACGAACCATTCCACCTAGATATAAGATCATTGAAACATATGCCCACGTGAATTTACTTGTCAACCATTGTGCAGTCAATAAATCATTTGCTATTAAAAATTATGGATCAAGCCGATATCTCTGTGAATTGCCGCCGGAAAGTCATCAGAATACCACTCCATATACGAATTCCTTAGCGGGTATTGTGTTTGAGGGAATGTTAGTCGCAGTTATACAAGTGAAGACTCATCTCGAGAGGTACATTGGAGATATATGGTGGATTGAGTAAGCCGATGACTCACTTGTTGCAAATATGTAACTCGTGAATGATGCTATCCATCATTTATTCGATGAAATAGGATATTATGAATCAAATTCTATGGAAACTGATCGGTGCAAAAATGTTGGCTTGACACCACTATTAAAAAATTACAACTCTCAGTGCCCAAATCAGAAATATCTCATGAAGAATGCAAGTTCGAAAATTGACAACGAGAAGAAAATAACGGATGATACTAGATATTTTGATGTATCCATTCCCCTGAGCATGTTTTATGTTTCGCTGAAGATTATCAGATAACTGTTTTGAATGCAAAGCATGAGCTAATGCTAACACGTTTAGAGTGTGATTTTAATGCCATAGTACAAAGTCAAAAAATCACGCTTGTAACCCGACTAGAAATCAAACGGAGCCATCTTGGTGTCATATAAGGACCGGATCCGGTATAAGTACGGTTATCGTGATTCGGCTTGCCATGGCTCAAACTTATCAGGACCGGATAAAGCCAGTCTCCGGCAGCCGTATATGTATAAAGTTTAAGTACAATCCGGTTATCCTGGGGGCGTCCTTCTCAGGGGCGTATATGCGTTACCTGATGTCAAAAAATCTAACATCAGGTGTGGATACGGCCTCTTTGTCAAGGTGTACCAGGATTAAAACTTATGTTGAAACTTATGTATGATAAAGTTAGACTCTGGCTGCCGGATAGACAGAAAGTTGAAATTTAATCCGGTAATTTTAAGATGGTCCTTATCAGGGTCATACATATATTACTCGATTCGATCAATGCGTCATCAGGTATGTATATACAGTGTTCTTCTTAGTGCAGCATTTGACTAGTGCGGTCATCATTATTAGTGGCATTGCTTTGCTCCATTCAGTCTATTGGGTTGAATTTACATGAATCAATTCTTCTTTCGAAATAAATAAATTTAGAAAATACTGTTTAAAATGAGTGGAGCACGTAATGAGGATTCAAAAAGTCGGAAAAGTGTGCTCGGGCGTGAACGGGTTAGACATCATCGCGCTGAAAAACGTAGTCGGCAGATGAATGAAGCGAGAATATTATGGGATGACGACGAATCTATTGATGTTGATATTCGAGAGGATGGCCAACATGTTGGATTGGAGCATGGATATAGCGAGAGCATGAGCAATAGTGAGTACAGCGGGGATGCTCTGAAATATGCATTCAGTAATAAAGATGTGCTGGAAAATAACCTTGACCTAACCTCTACTTCTCATAAATTCGGTAGCGAACAGAATACATCAAAATTGAACGACCAAGAAACTGTAATGGGTATTGACATTAATAGTGACAATTATGGTGATCAATACATTGAAACATTGGCTGATGAATCAAATCAATTTAGTTTTGAATTAGACGAGGATGATGCTGAACTTACAGAAGAGCTACCTGACCACCAACATCTAATGAGTCCTACACTTGATGAGTGGTACGATGCTGAATCAGAGCGGGAAATACAGAAATCAAAAGTTTGAACATTGATGTCAAGTCAGGATTTATTAACAACATGATAGTATTAGTAAATGTTTTCGGAGAAAAATATTTCCACTTCAAGAAATGTATTAAAGGTACAAAATTTCATTTCATTTTTCATTATACAATCGATTAGAAGCAACCAATAACCAGTCAAAAGCATATAACAACAAAAAAAGCAATAATAAACAAAAAATTTTTATTAGTGAAATAGAAAATTTTTCTATTTCACTTTTTCCACCACCAAGTTTCTGCCGAATATCCCAACTACTCTTACCTACGCGCAGGGCATCATGGGCCCGAAGGGGGTGCAGCCATAAACTTTATGACTTGGGACAATTTCACCTAATGGAGGTCGGGAGCTGGAGTAGCTCCGAGAGCTGAGATTGCCCACCTCTGCACTAGCTGGTCGAATATCTAGTTCAGAGGTGGGCAACCTCAGCTCTCGGAGCTACTCCAACTCCCGACCTCCATTAGGCGAAATTGTCCCAAGTCATAAAGTTTATGGCTGCATCCCCTTGGGCTCATGATGCCCTGCGCGTAGGTAAGAGTAGTGGGGATATTCGGCAGAAACTTGGTGGTGGAAAAAGTGAAATAGAAAAATTTTCTATTTCACTAATAGAAATATTTTTTGTATTATTGCTTTTTTTCTTGTTATATGCTTTTGACTGGTTATTGGTTGCTTTTAATCGATTGTATAATGAAAAATTTTGTACATTTAATACATTTCTTGAAGTGGAAATATTTTTCTCGGAAAACAGTTATTAAATACTATCATGTTGTTAATAAAACCTGACTTCACATTAATTTTCAAACTTTTGATTTCTGTATTTCCCGCTCTCGATGCCAAATTAAAATTCATAAATGTCTCATAATCAAAAAAATTATCGGCATTCTTTAATCTTTAATTGACGATGAAATATTTCTTCCACAAGTTCACGAGCATCCCACTTTCATTTCCAATGAATATTGAATCCAAACCATAATCTCTTAATTTCATTTTTTCAAACTAAAAAGAATATGTACAAACCCGTGCATAAAAATTCAAGCCATTTTGCCCTCACATTTCAATCACGCGCATGCTCTATCGCTCGATGTTACCCCCATCATTTAAATGTACGACAATCCTTGTAACCACGTTACGTCTCTTATAATTAAAACCTCAATAGGTTTATGGCTACAGTCCCGAGCCTACCTGAGGTTGCCCACGTCTGAGCTAGTGTAATAGAAGATGATGTGGAAGATCTTGAAGAGTCTCTTGCAGATCATAATAAGAAAGAAGAGTTGAGAAAATGGGCATTGAGTGGTCATCCACCTATCGCTCACGTGCGTCTTGAAGGACTACTCATGATATTTCGTAGACGATTTGTACTACAAATACCCAGATCTGCTAAGACTTTCTTGAAAACCTCGAAAGCTTCTTATCACATTGAAATTGATGAAGATGGAAACGAATTTGTGTACTTTGGGCTAAAAGACAAGTTGAAGGAAATCGTGAATCCTGCTCTACATACTGATAATAATATTCATTTAATATTTAATGTGGATGGTTTACAATTCTACACATCTAGCTCCAAGCAATTCTGGCCCATCCTCTGCCTAATTTTCTCAGAAGAAAATCTCTACAAACCATTTCGAGTAGCAATATACTCGGGTGTCAAAAAGCCAAATGATGTGAATCAGTTTCTGGAGAACTTTGTGAATGCAATTAATGAGTTGCAAGCTGACGGATTGAGGATTGATGGTAATAAATTGAATCTACGTATAAAAGCTGTTGTTTGTGATCGACCTGCTCGCGCTTTCTTAAAGTCAATTAGAAATCACGGCGGTTACTGAGCATGTGAGAGGTGTGAGGTTAGTGGAGAAAGATTCGAAGGACGGACATCCGGTGGATCATACAGTCAAAGAGAGGACTGACGACTCATTCCGTCGACGGCTGAACGACGGGCACCATACTGGTCAAACTCGTCTTTTGGACATTCAACCACCGATAAATATGATCACAACATTCGTGCTTGATTTCATGCATCTAGTGTGCTTAGGTGTTATGAAGAAGCTTTTAACTTTATGGCTAAAAAGTAAGTTGAAAATTCGACTGAGCTACACCAGTAAAATATTATTGTCGAATTTATTGCAACAACTTTCCAGTCAAATTCCTTGTGAATTTCAGCGGACTACGCTGTCATTAACAGAGATTGAGCGATTCAAGGCTGTCGCGTTAAAATTTTTGCTATTGTATGCACGACCAATAATTTTTAAATCCGTTTTAGCAGAGAATGCATACAGAAATTTCCTCCTTTTACACGTGGCAGGTCGTATACTGTGCTCAAAAACGAAAGCTATTGTCGATTGTACTCGGGCCAAAGATTTGTTGAAAAAATCTGTCAAATTGATGCCATGTTTTGTGACGAGGCAGAATTTTGCGCCCCCCCCCCGGCCCCCTAATTAATACAGCTTATTTTTCCTAGGTTAAGTTAGGTTTAAGTTACTCCTTTTTCGCCACCGTTGGGCAACCAATCCCCAGATATTCCTTACCCCCGTCCCCGTTTCCCCCCCGCCCTAGCACTCACGCATCCAGGAAGAGGATCCCACGTGACCCCGAAGAAAGAGACATCCCCCGTGCGAGATTCCAAGATGAGAAGGAGAAGGACGCCCGATGGCCCCCCCAAATCCAGGATAGAGGAAGTGAAAATGATTGGCAGCTATCACTCGTGCCACAACTGCCCCACGAGTCACTGCCTCATAAAGCAACGAAGTTACCCCAAAAGACTCCCGTGAAGAAGTGCCCAGGAAAGACCCTGAAAAAGTGTTAATAAGGAGTAAAAGTGTGGAGAGACAAAGTGTGAGAAGAGAGACTGTGTGAAGGACAAATACTGTGAAGGACTAAATTTTGTGTGTCAGAGGAACTATTGCGAAAACTGGTGAAGGAGAAAGAGAGTAATCTTGTGTGGACGAACAGTTGAGAGTAATCTCGTGTGGAGGACCCGATTTGCCGAGAGGAAAATTGTACGGCTGAACATCTTGGAGAGGATCCGAGGAGAGCCGAGAGAAGGAAGGAAGGAGGCAAAAGCCCCGAGGAAAACCGAGAGAATTCTAAGGACACCATTCCCCGTGAGTGCCCCATTTTTTATTCCCTGCCCCAACGACTTTCCCTGCCCGTGTTAATTTCCCCCCAACGGTGAGCCTCCAATACACTTATGTTAGTTGTAAATTAAGCCCCGTATTAATGATTAGCTTTTCAGTCGGCCCCCCTCACTTCTCCCCTTTTTTCCAGAGTTAGAATCACCCCTTTTTTTATTGTATAATATTTCGCGTAGCCGCAAGTGAGTTGGCCTTACCCCCCACCCTCGAGTTATTAGTTAAAAGGCCCGGATTATTTTTCATGTTAATATTTTGTTATGAGACCAGAATACAGAGTGTTAAGTTATAAATCACCCCGAGTAATTATTGAGAACCCCCCTCCATCTTATTCTTTCAGGTCCTCCCGTAAGTTATCTTAAATTTCCCTAATTTTTCAGGATATCAGTAATTCCCCAATATCGTGCCTTCGCCGGGAATTATTATATTTTAATTCCCCGGCCAGGGTCACAGTTTATATGGGAAAGAAAGTTTGATTGGAAATATCCACAACCTAACCCACTTAGCCGATGATGTGTATCATATAGATTGCTCAATTTCCAATTTCATAGCATTTCCATTGGAAAATGCTCTGGGTCGTATAAAGAAACTTCTTCGAAATGGCAACAGACCATTGGCGCAAACTTGTCGACGTCTTTATGAGACTGCCTCCATCGATATTCAGAAGGGACAGCCAGAACCAACAGTAAAAATATTGAGACAATTGCGTCCGGATTCGACAGGAAAAATAGTGATTAAACGGGTGAGATATCAAAATTCTACAATCACTATTAAAAGACCAAATAATACTATGCTTCTTAATAATACCAAATTAATTCAAGTGGATGAGATGTATTTCTTACGGGACTGTCCACAGAATATTCAAATTTATGGTAGTAGCTTGAGAAAGAAACGTCCATTATTGTCATACCCATGTGACGTAAGCCCATTGCATATGTGGGTGGTAGCATGCGAGAATCAACGTCTGGGACCCTATTCATCGACTCAAGTATTTCAAAAAATGGTCACATTAGAAATGACTAATGAAAGCAAATGTCAAATATACACGATGCCTCTTCTTCACATGTAGTTTTCAACGAATAATCCCATTGGTAAGAAATAATTAAATTCTGTGTTGAGTAGCAAAAGGAGGAAAAAAATTGATCATTTTTCGAAGACAGTTGGTGTAATAATTTTAAAACACGTCCTCATCACTCATTTCGTAAGTATTCAATGCTGACGCGAATTTGTACGCATTATCCAGGCCGATTGGCGCAGGCATCATCGAAATGGCTGGTGGCATGATCAAGTGAGTGGGCCTTACTATGTGTGAGAGAAAATTAAAGTGAAAAAATCACATATAACAACATTTACAGTGTTCAAACAATAAAAATCGGTCGCAGAAAGTGTTATTTTACAGAGACATACTAAATCATTGCGTAGTTTGTATCCCTGAATTCACCTGCCTCGTTGGCAAGTATTCTAACCTCAAATCATCATTAAGTTTTTGTTCATTTGTGAAGAATTAGAACTTCTAAAACTCAAAAGAAAATCACTCAGTAACCTTTTTCGTGGTTGCAATTGGAAAAAAGTCGTGAATGATTTCCTAGTTAATCATTTCTGCAGAAATTAATTGGGAATCATTTTTTGGAAAATCAAAAATACATTTTCGATTAACTTTTCGGTTATAAATTGAGACCTTGTCCGGGGAATTAAATATATTAATTCCCGGTGAAGGCATGATTTTTAGGGAATAAATGGAGTAGATTATTTTATTGCGGGAATCACTCTAAAGTTACGGGGGGGGGGGGGTAACCTGAAATGAGAAGGGGGTAAGTGAATAATTACTCGGGCGGGATATTATAACAATCCTATATATTTCAATAGATGGTTCTGAACATTTAACATCCGGAATCTCACCATAAAATTCAAGGCCTTTTATTATTGACTAATCAAGGGTGGGGGGTAAGGCCAGCCAGCTTGCGACACACACGTAATTGATAATCCTAGTGAAAAGAACGATATATACCGGAAAAGAGGACAAAAAAAAAGGGGGGGGGGGAGCTAATTAAGAAAAAGAAAGGGAGAAGTTAGGGGAACGATGGCAATATCCGATTATGGGGGGTTTGCTCTGACAATTACGCTCCTATTTAATGATTCTTGAGGCTCACCGTTGGGGGGGGGGGGGGGGTAATATTGCAGGGGGTTCGTAGCGAATTGTTGGGGCGGGAAAGGTAATAAAGGGGTACTCACGGGGATGGCGGCTACTCTAACCCTTCCTCAAAGGATCCTTTGAGGGGCAAGGGAAGGAATATTTTTAGGAGTGGGAGCCAACGGTGACAGGTTTTATAACCTCGTCGCCTTAACATATTAACCTGCAGTTATATTGACTACAGTTATATTGACTGATGATCCCTCGTCATCATCAGACTCATCATCTTCCGATGAATCGACTTCTCAAGTTCAGATGAAGAAGGGAGAACATTTTCGATGCAGACTATCGGTGTCGTCATCACTCTTCCTGTTATCTGGAGGATCCCTCTCAAAGAGTTCAACGAAAAACGATGGAGAATCTTCACAGAATTCATTAGATTCATCTTCCAACGAATCATTACGTAAGAATCCCAGCTCAATACCTCCAAGATCTCCAAAGAAAAATGCCGAAAAATCTCATCAAAATTCATTCCATTTCGAGACATTACTGAATTTTTCTTCTCCTGAACCTAAAACCTCATCAGGCGAGCTTGCTCTTTAGTTTTCAAAATCATGTGCTGAATTGTCCTGTGCCCCATCTCCATCTGGAACCAAGAAATCGTCCCAAAAGTACCTCGACAGTTCTGCTCGTTCAAAAAGAGGTCTAGAAGTGCTATCGGGAAAAGTGTTGCCTCCATCAATTCACTCATTAACACCAAAAACTTCCAAGAGGAATCATTCCGAGATGCAGGGATCGTCTCCAGAAGTTGATAATGAAAAACAAGTCGATAAACGAGCAAGGGACGACCGACGATTTCGCTCAAGAGAAGGAAGGAGCTTCCATGAAGATCAAGAAACCCTGAAGAACATCCCGAGGCCACATCAAAATTCATCGACAAGAATAAGAATTTCTGATCGGTCTTATTCAGCTGAAACTCCCAAACAGACTATCGGTAGAGGACGAGAGAAACGTGCACGTTTTTCACAAGTTAATTCTTCTCGTGACATTGTCATCAATTCAGCTCCAGTTGAAAGGGTCTTTACAACAGTTGAAGAAAACAAAAATCATGGTAATCATCTATTTTTTATTAAATTTGAATGTTCTTACTTTCATCTTAGTCTCTCTTGGTACAACGTTTCATTTTTTCCTGCAGAATCTTTACGGGTCTACATGAAATCAATTTATCGGAGTTTATCGAACAAAATCGACCGTTTACACGGATCCCACGTGGAAACTGTAGGAAAGTTGGATCACCTTATTAATGTTGTTCATAAAGATTCTCCAACGGAGGAAGATAGCGATGATGGCAATGATGCGAATAATCCTGATGCGATCATTCCTCCTCTCGATTGTCTAGAGAAATTTCATATTTTGGACGCAAAACTCAAGGATGATGAGGAATATCGAATGAAAATTGTGAGTAATGATACGTCTCTCCTATCACTCTGAAGATCTTTGCCCATTTTTTTTGCTTATTAATTTGCCATTCAATCTTGCTGCAATTTTCTTGGATTTAGGAATGAATTAAAGAAACTTTTTTCTTCTTACAACAATATTTCTATAAAAATCAATAAATAGTATTTTTTGTCACTCAGGCCCGAAAAGCTCCACTTATCGGTCACTTTTCGGACCGATAGGTGGCATTTATCGTCCGTTTTACTTATCGGCCTAGGCCTGTGCGATTTGTCACTTATTGGCCTAAGCCTGTCTTCCTCACTTGTTTATCAGGACGTTGCACGTTGCCGATCGTCAGTCAATTATAGCAGTGTCTATCGTCAACGAATATCGGTCACCATAAGAATTTGTTTTTGAGAAATAATAATTAAGTGTCGTGTAAAAGTGAATTTTTTGGGGAAAAAACAATGGCTAAAGACAGCGACGATGACCTTCATCAGAAATCAAAATCCAAGGATTTCTGCTTTCATATAATTCCCGAGACTGATGATGAATCCTCTCAAGGGATCGCCGAGACGTCACCTAACCCTGTATCTCACAAGAAGAGTGATTATCCAGATGTTTGGATTCACACACGTTTAAGTGATAGCAGTATGGCTGCAAATGTGCATTCTCTGAATTATCAGAGTTCAATTCAGGCACATAACCTTACTTATCACGAGCAGAATCTAACCAACGCAGAAAACATTCCCCAGGATGTTTTAGATCATGCGGCCGAAGCCAAGGCTACTCTTATTCCTAAAAAATCGAGAGCAGTGTATGATAGAACATACAATAATTTGCGCTCTTATATTGATGGCAAGAAAATTCGGGGAGTAAACGAAGTTGTTCTGCTGGGGTATTTCAACATGCTGGCTAGAGACGAAAACAAAGCACCAGGTTCACTTTGGGCTATTTATTCGATGTTGAAGAAAACTCTCTATGTGTATGATTCTATCAACATCGATTCGTACAATTAACTTAAATATTTTTTGTCTGCTAATGAAAAGAATTCGACACATCAGAAGAGAAAAGCTACCACGTTCACAGACGAACAAATCGCTAAGTTTCTGCGAGATGCCCCAGACAATACTTATTTAGCAACAAAGGTAATTATCAATTAATTCAAATCCTGAAATTAACTAGAAAAGTGAAATTAATTAAATTATTTTCAGGTGGCATTGATTCTGGGACTTAATGGCTTATGTCGTCGAAGTGAGCTGTACAATATCACACTTGACGAAATGGAGGACCATAAAACCTGCATGAACTTTACTCTGACAAAAACCAAAAATGGGACTGATCGTCAATTTTCTGTGACTGGAGAGTTTTATAATATTTTAAAAAAATATTTGAGTCTGAGGCCGAGTGGATTTGCTAAAGGCAATTTTTTCATTAAGTACGTCAACGGTGAATGTCATCAAATGGTTATGGGGGTTCACAAAATTGGAAGCCTTCCGAAGGAGATTGCCACCTTCTTGCAGCTTCCCAATAGTAACTCTCACACAGGTCACTCTTTTCGGCGTACAGGAGCCACCATCGCAGCCGATTCTGGTCTAGATTTTCTGACTTTGAAAAAATTGGGAGGCTGGAAAAGTTCAAAAACTGCAGAAGGATACGTTGACAAATCAGCAGCTCAAAGAAAAAAAATTTCTGGCCAGATCGGCTCAAAAATCACACGAGCAGCCCTTCAACTTCCGTCAACTTCTTCAAAAACTGAATTTCAACACCCTTCGACTTCGCATGGAATTTCCCAACCACCAGCTGCGAAGAAGGCGAAAGCTAGCAGCACGGATGTTTCACCAGCTTCAACTTCAGCACATCACGGCGATGAGGTTCTAACAACGCCTCTACAATTGAGGAATTTTTCGTTGAACACTAATCAGCCGATCCAGTTTCATTTTCATCATTGCTCAACAATTACTGTTTTTGCGGAGCGTGAGAACGATAAGGAACCAAAAATGTAACCATTGAAAAAGATTGATATTCATTAAGCATAATTTAAACCAAAAAGTTTGTCATGTATTTGAAGTTAAGTTTTGTTATGAACAAATTTTGTCAATGTTGTTGATTTGTTTTTTTTTATTGGGGGGGGGCTCCGCCCCCCCCAACCACCCCGTCTCCCCCCGCCCCCTCCCGAAATCGCGCCTTAGTGACAAAAAATAGTATGTATCATTCGGCTGATAGTGTCGGTTTGCGGAGAGTGTGAAGTATGGCTGCACTCGGCGTGGTAAGTCTCGACTCGGCTCGCCTTCGGCCAAACTTCACACTTTCCGTGAACCTCCACTTATCGGCCTTATGATACAATATACTATTTCACGCCTAGGTCGAAAAAAGGGAATCTGACGATTTCGACTTTTTTTGTTGTTTATTTCAAAATTATAAGAAGGTAATTGTGACATAATTTAATTTGTTAATTTTTTTATTATTTAAAAATATTGAGGAAAATCTTTGTAATTTTTTTTCTGTCTTCTCCAGAATCGAGCATATTTGTCTACAATTGCACATCGATCAGAGTGATCAAATTAGAGTCATTAGTTTTACAGTAACGAGAATCATTAGTAAATTGTTGGGAATGAATATCGATTTTCTTATTCTTACGATGCATATCTCACCATAAGAAATAGTTGAAATCTCGATCATCATTTTTTATTCATTCAACAATACATAATCAAAATTTGATATTTGCAAAATATTGTGATTTTGTTTCGTAAAAATTACCAATGGGTCTCTTTCACTTCTGTTTATGAAAGAAATCTATTTGCCCCTTTGCCACTCCATTAATATTAACTAGAATTGTATAATTATTTCAGAAAAAACGTATAAGAAATATGGTACCTCAGTCTACAATTCAATATGTAACGCGTAATTTCAGCGTTATTGTTCATACGTTTTTAACAAAAAAACTTGTAACTGAGAACTTTGTAGCATTAAAAAAAACTGCAAGCAAAGATGCTCTGAAAGACACAAACCTCTACAAATGCTTCTTGGGTAAGTATCACTTCTCAGCATAATATAAGACCCATTATAATGATTCAAATGTAGGTTTCTATCGTTTTATTTTTGTTTTTATTTAGATGTGCACCCGACAATTTGTGGGGATCAGATGAATGAAAAAAAATTTAACGAATTCTTGAAGAACATGTTCAATTCTGCTGCCGATTGGGATGGAGAACGTTTTGATTGTTCTAAGCATTAATTGCTGTAACTATCGTTATGGATCAAAGTATATCTCTTCGTTTTTTATCCAAGTTCTAGAAATAAAGAATTTTCTTTTACAAGTTTTTCTTTCGTTGTAATAGCAACTGAAGTGACAAATGAAAATCGTGAGTAATGATACTTTCCACCTATCGCTTCCCACCAAGTTCCTTAATTTTTTTTTATTGTTTATTTATTTTCCTACAATTTTATGAAGCATAAATATAATCTTTTGTAAATTTTTTTACTTAGATTCCAATTTCGTCTGCATAAAAAGTCAATAAATTCACAATATTTCTGAACGTCTTATTGTTGCTTCGTTTTCTTCAAATTCAAAAATATTTATTGAAGTTTAAAATTGAATAAGATGAGAGAATCAGATTGAATACATTTACATTACATTACAGCTTCACATCTATTAGTGAAAAAAATCTCTGCTCCTTTCCCTCTCCATTAATTTCGATTCGACTTTTATAAACATTTCAGAAAAAACGTATAAAAAAAAAGTGCCCCAGTTCACCATTCAATGTGCAAGCGAAAAAACCTGCAACTAAACAGAAGACGAATCTCTATAAATACTTCCTGGGTGAATATAAATCATATATGATAAATTTCAATTATTCAATTGAGAATTATTATCATGTGCATTTCATTTTTTACATTTATAGTGGAAGTTTCGCAGTAATCAGATCGATTAAAAATATTCCTGATAAATATGTGCTTCTGTTGGGGATTGAGATGGAGGACATCCTTGGCCATTCTCAAAACGAATTCGTTATCAATCCCCATGTATATTTTTTTCTTTATGAGAGTTAATAAAAAATGTTTGATAGAAGTGTAAAGGAAAATAACGGAAAAAATTGCAGTAATCAAATAATTATTTCATTCAGCATTCGGCATCTGTAAAATTAACTACATCTGGGGAAGTTATCAGGCTGAAGTTTTCAGCAAGTTACCAGAATAGGGCCCTGAACGAGCTCCTTGGCTGAGGGTTTGAGCAAGCCGCTGAACTAAGGGCCTGAGCGAATTGCCTGGCTAAGGGCCTGGTCAAGTGACCTTTGCCCGGGCCAGATGCCCCCAACGCGTTACAGTCTTGACCAGGGCCGTACTAAGTGTACAAACATGGGCCTGATGTCCGGAATTCGGCAAACCGTACCCGGACCGGATATGACCCGGGTTTGAATTTCTAGTCGGGAACACACACCCAGTTGAATCACAGTCGTGTGTGTGGTTATCCCGCACTCCTGATTCGTCCAACTTCAACCGCGAATAAGTTGAAGAAGGTGCAGTCTGATCGAAAAGTTACTCAAGACCGTTGGATCGAGAATTCCACCCCCAACTTTGGGTTGAAGTTTGGACATTGGATTTTGGGATAACCTATATAGTATTTCAGATTTAGTGGCGTCACAGAAAATGGTAGAATAGGATATTTCATTGGAGGAGAAGAGAACTAGAATATTTTTCGAGCTGATTTTACCAGGAAAATTACCAAAAAAATTTTTAGTCCAGACAGGGATTTGCACTCACGACATTCCAGTTTTTGAGCAGGGAATTTTTTTTGGGGGCATTTTTATGCGAGGATTTTATCTGGAAGATTGTTTCCGAGAGAGTTTGGGTGAATAAGTACGGCCACCATATATTCACTATTAATTCATTATGTGTGAAAGCGATAGTGGTATTTAAAGCTCTCTCTCTTTCTCAGGTTAATCTTTATTTTGTTATAGTTTCATTTGGATTCCAACCGACTTAATTATTTACTTAATTATTTGATAGAATTATTATTGTTTTTATTTATTTGATTTCAAATTCTGAGAGTTTCCCGACTTTTAGAATGTTGTCAACGTCGTAAACTTTGATCATCTTCTCGCCATCGAATTTTTTGTTAATTTCCTCAGTTCAAGTTCTCCTGACCTTGTAGTTATGTTTTTAAATTTGTACACGTTTGTTTTCAATTTTAGGGTTGAAGGGTCAAGTAGACTTGTCGATTTTTGCGTTACTGTAGCTTCGAACTGTTGAACCTTATTCTAACTATTGCCGTTAAAACTATCTGATTGGTTTTGACTCATTTTAACGTCTAACAGTTGAGTCGCGGGAATTACTTGTTTACGATATTTTAGTTTCTTTTGACTTTATTCTAATTCATTTATAATATATACATTTTTCTCGTAAAAATTTGGACTGCAGAAAGCTGATATTTTGCGTAACTAGACAGCAGTAACTCTTGTGTGAATTTTAACTTCAGTATTCCTTAGCAACGCATAGTCATTATTTGAGTGGATTTTGGTTATTATTTTTATTATTGTATCTAGTCTTGTGCATTGAAAGTTGTTTTTTCTGCAAATTTAACGAAACTTATTTATTCATTTGAGGATCCCAGTCACAGCGCGTTTCAGCTTCTTTGTTAACTGAATCTCTACATATCGTGCTGCTGGAGCTGTTAAAGCTGAAAGTGGAAAAGGAGGTGATAAGAATCTTCATTCCGTAAAATGGCCTGGCGCCTAGCGATTTATATTTATGGATTTTGTTTCGGTGTTTTTGGTGTCGGCATAATTAAATGAGTAGTTTGTATTTCTCCAGAAATTACGTCGTAGTATTTAAATCCACCTAATACATTCTCAGCAACTGAATACAATCTTTGAACGCAACAGAAATAATTCTACGTATTAACGGGCGCGCGAGCGCGAATTTCCGGGGTGTAATGAAAAGTATAAGTGTGCACCATTTACTCGTCAAACCCAACGAAAAATCCATCGTGAGGAGAAAAAAACTGTTTGAGTAATGAATGCAAAAAAACTATCCGCCGAAAAAAAAAAGAAAATTCTAATCACACTCTCGGCGGTAGTTACGGAGCAATATTCCAGGGTGTAATGTGCATAATTATTTAAATGCGGAAACACGTTTCTCCCAGCGAGCTCACTCTTATGAGAGAGTGGAGCAAGTTTAGCGCAATCGGGAGGAGAGAGGAGGCTCCGCCCGATCATATGTGCCTCAGTAGTACTTATAACGAGAATTAAATGTCAGATAGATAAACATCGAATTGGCAGGGTGCACGCACATCCTCAAATCAAACTACTTTACGATAAAATTTTTCTCCTTTTCCAGCACTCGTCCATTTGGCAAAATTCAATGTCTTATCCTGTAAGCACAATAATTCACTGAATTCTTTCTCATAAATACACTGTGGAATTTTTTGCAATGGCGCTATATCACTGAATGACGTTAGTATGATGGAGGTATTTATTGTGGCATTTTGATTTGTAGCATGCATAGATTATAAGTCATTGAATTACTCAATAACTTAGTTTTTTTTGTCAAATAATTTTGCTGTTCACATTAAAGATCATTGTTTGATCTTTATATTTATTACCTTTTTATTCATGTGAAATGAAAATGATTAAAAATATCAGTAGATAATTAATTGCTTCCTTGTTACTTTTTCATAATATCCGTGAACACGTGGCGTAAAGTTGTGACTAGCGGACGGTGGAAAGTGAATCATTCAGGGCATCTCGTTTTTTTTTCCTCCCTTTCCCATTCGGTGTGCGATCAAGAAGTGGCCATTGAAACGCCTGTGGTAACAGATCGCTCCATACACAATCACGTACCGATCGCCTCCTGGTTACATCCTCTTCTTTTTATTTTTCATTTCACCATTTGTCCTTTTTTTGTTTTATTCAGCATATATATCAATCTTTTCTCTCCCTGGTTTACCAAAGAGAACGGTTTCTATTTCAATGTCGTCTTTACTCCACTGCTATACTGCTCACGCCTACGCCTAATCAAAAGATTTGCGGAGAATGGTTTGTAATTTTTTTTTTATTGACATCTGTAATGCTTACTTGTTATTTCAACTTTTGTGGAGGTTATCCGATGGTATCGTGTTAACACTGGGTATGGACAAGTGCAACTTCAAAAGAATGATTAAAAGTAATTGGCCGCACATGAAATTGAATAATCATCTATAACAAACTAAATAATCACGAAAAAATTATTTATTCATTTTTCAACATATTATCATTTATATTTGAAATCGAATTATTTGATAGGTATCAGCGGTAATGGAAATGACTCTCTTATTACAGACGAACAAATCATAAATGCTTCCGAAGAACATCCCGACAAGCAGCGTCAATCGAGTCATGTGTTCCTACTTCAATTTATCCATGCAGTCCTGAGGCGATTGATTTCTACGGTTCACGGAACTTTGATTGACTACACGGAGAGAAAAATTCAGTAAAAACTATCCAATCATTTTGTGATTGTGCTGTATTTTTACCCTGTGGAGAAATTACCGTACCACATAGTAAAATTTGTCAACTGCTTAGTAACTGTTATCTAGGTATTCGCAAAAGAATCACCAATATTTTGAATAATGTTCCGCAAGCTTCATGATCTCTTTCACCAAGGACGCGACAAACATTTATTATTGAATTGGTAACAATTATGTAGCCATTCGGCAAAAATGACTTCAAAATTAGGTACATTTTCTCAAACGGTTAAATAATCTTTACTTAACAGTCAGTTCATTATACCAAGTAGTACGATAATTTTCGGCTAATGGCTAGATTAACGGCTAAAGGATACCACAATTACCAAATAGATAGGTAATGGTTACGGTTTTTTTCTTTACGTGTTTATGGTCCTTCATCCCTCCAATAAATCTGAAAAGATCAATAGGTGAACGCTATGATGGTTTTACCAGGTTGGCCACTGGTACGAAACAAAATCGTACCAAGTGCCAAAACCGCTACTACTCAATCACAGAATAGGAGTGTGCGAGTAGATATTAAGGGGGGGTTCTGGATATTACTTCGCAAACCCGCCACCAGATGGCGCCACCCGTGACTTTCTGCTTTTCAAACGCGCCACCAGATGGCGCTCCCCGCGATGGTCAGCCCCCCCCCCCCCATTATTTTCCCCCATTAATTTAGAATAATTAATACATTTTTGGCATGATGCTTGCCGACAGAAATTGAAAAATGGGAAGTGGTAGGATTTTCAAAAATAAACGGTTGGAAGTTGAGACTAGAATTATGTTTTGAAAAAGATTGTATAACTCAGAATATTTTCATTTATTGATTCAATCGTTATAACAAAATATTATTTTATAAAAATGAACTTTTTCCATAAATTTTTCGTTGAAAAAATTTTCCTGTTCACTCTTCATAACCCTGACGTTGGCGTTCTTCCTTGCATGAGCTGCAATCGGGTGATGTACCCTCAACATCGTTCTGCTCATTGTCGCTTTCCTCTATATCTGATTCTGCATTTTCGGAAGTGGTGATGAAGAGACGCCAATCTTGGTGAAAATGAAGACAAGCTTGAACACCATCGATTGTTACATATATTTCTACCTGTGAGTTTTCACTCACGATATTCAAGATAGTCAAGACAGCGTTAAGGATGATGTGGTATGGTACATTCATTAACCATCTCCAGGGGACTACAACATTCTGCATGATCTCAATATGCAGATTTTCCATTTCAGCTTACTTGACTGTAAACGTTATAAAAAATTCAATTTCAACAAACTCCTCAAAATCAAATAAAATCCATAGTACACTTACTGTTTGTTCATTCAAAATTAAGATGAGTGGAAAGAATGCTTACTCCAATGAATGTTAGCACTAGTCTGCGACCAGCGAGCTTGAGTCTAAACATCAGATGATATGAGTTTGAGTCATTGTAACTTGATGCTCACTCGAGAGTTTTTGTCTTTTTCTCATATAGATAATTACCAATCAGATTTTTGTATTGAATGTATATGAAAGCATGCTCAATAATCTCAGGACATTATTTTATTCAATAAATGTTCATAGTTTTACATTTAGATTTTTTATCAGTTTTTACCAAAATTTAGATAATTATTTCCGTCACTTCTTGCAAAAATATTCTGGTCGAGATGAAAATTTTTTATTGGAAAAATTTACATAATTGACAGTTAGTGATGAGTGGCGGTGGCCCGTCGAGCTGATCACCCCCAGTAGAGGTCCAATGTTCTACACATCTGCGATAGCGTGCAATCTCAGGATCCATTTGCAGGTGCTTTGGTAGCTTGTCCCAGACTTGTCCGAGACTCTTCTCAGCGAATGTCAACAGAAAAATTTTTGGCAAGAATGCAATATCCTCTGCTGTCATATTTTTCAAACTCTCAAGCTCGCAGAACACCTTCAACGACTTTTCCAGACATCCCTCACTATATTTCACATACCACGCTTTCAAATTTTCAACATTCTCCTTAGCGCAGTGGTACTTGGGATTTCGGCTTATCATATTGTGATCCCAACACTTAGCCCCCCCAAGTTATCCAACTTTGGACAACCAAGATCCTCCAGATTAGTAATGGGTATATGGTTTCCAATAAGTTGACCCAACCATTTTTTTTTCTCCAAGCCTTTAACAAAAATTTGATCTACCCCACGCAAATATTTTTCGAAGATGGCATCCACATCAGAGTATTTATACATTTCCGTACTGTCCCAACGTAATCCATGATAATTGGCTGTCAACCAAGTATTCATTGTTTGATATTCAGGTGTCAAGTCCTCCCATTTGCATGGCGCCTCGAATGCAAAACATCCATACCTATCCTCATCCCCATCGCCACACTGAATACTAGAAATACCGAGTTCTTTCAAGATAAACGCGTTAACAGGTCTCTTGAACCCCTGGATGTCGATGATAACTTTCATTTTTGCAGCACTATGATGGGGTTATACTAATGGAGGCTTTGGAATGTTTAATGAATCGTCAATGATGGTTCTCGCTTTTATATCAGTGGATGTAGCCATGGTTGAGGGTGGTTATATCCCCTCTTACATTTCTCCGATTTTTTTGCTGTTGGAAGTTTTGCGAATTGGTAGTTGGATGCTATCCTGGCAATCTGCTATCCCTGCAGTAGCGTGGATGTTGTGGGGATGCTGCTGGGATGGTATTTACCAAGCATTCAACGGGTAAGGATGGGTGAAAATCAATTTAAAATAATGCAAAATGAACTGAAATGATATAATGATTGTCAAATGATGAATTTATTTATTTAAACGGGTATGGTGTAATTAATTATTTTCAATGACATTCTAGGGAATTCGAGATGTCGATAATATTCTAGGGATTTATACATCATTTGACGATCATTAGATCATTTCTGTTCATTTTGCATTATTTTAAATTGATTTTCACCCCATCCTTACCCTTTGAATGCTTGGTAAATATCATCCTCGCAAGATCACCGCAGCATCCCCACAACATCCTCGCTACTATGGGGGGATATCAGATTGCCTGGGCATGAAATAAAAGGAAAACCGTTGGACTTTTATTCCTCAAACTTTCATCATCACAAATTATAATCCAACGGAAATGGATAAATAGAAATCAGACTCTGGTGGGAAAGAAATTTCTCACATCAAAGAGTCCCCCTTCTAGAACAAAAACATAAACAATCGTAAAATTGACTTCGTAGTATTGCTATGATATATCAGTTTTCACAAAGCAACATCGATTGCGATAATTTTTTTTATTCAGGCATCGAATTTAATCTGTGAGTAATTGGTGAACTCAATATGCTTGGTACCACTCAAACCAAAGTTTCCGATTCATCTAGAAGTCTCCACGAATCCCCCCTTCACAGCCAAAATTCGTAAGACATCGGAAGGGGCAATATAAGCCAGCTTCGCTTACCCTTCAGCAGCATTTGCAACCGCGCCTACGCGACGAAGTAATTAACATAGTGACCCAC
>NW_011887812.1:0-802 GCF_000806365.1 Fopius arisanus | reverse complement strand
CAGACTCACCTGAAAGTCCTGCACCAGAGGACGCAGGAATCAAAGTGAGGACACCTATTCCAGATTCACCAGAGAGTCCTGATCCAGAGCCCATCGAAGTGAAGCCGGAGGAGGAGGCAAATATTTTCAACTCAGCTACGCAGTCGAAACCTCAAGAGCGCTCAACAAATTCTTTTACAACTTACGCAGGACACAATTCAGGTGTTGATGTATTCATTCCACAAGCATGGAGGGACAATCTTCCCGAATCTCACCTGAAAGCCATCATTCGTACGGTGATAAACAGACAATCAACAGCTGGAGTTTACCTGAAACTTGCGGGGGTGCGAGCGAAACTGCAAATTTGTCGACATGGCAATATTATTTTCGATGCCAACTATCCAATTCAATCAACTCCAGCCAGTGCCGCCATCAACATTAAAAGTCATGTATGTATTATTTTTCTCCTCAATATTATTTTCCATTTTTTCAAAATCTCAATTTCTATTCAATTTTCATTTTATTGAATCCTTCAACTTATATCCATCGAGAGAAAATAATCCATTTTTTAAATTTTGTTACAGTTTTGAGAAGATCAGTGCAGCATTGGATGACTACTCGACTACAGATGAATGGATAAAGAAAATTCAATATTTTATTTCTTTTCGATTTTTAAATTTTTCTATATATATATATATTTTTCTTTTTTATTTTTATATAATTTTGATAATGAGATTTTGTTACCAATTCATTGTTCGAATTCTATTATGTGAATATTATAACAGGTTTCAAATAAAGACGTGAGTAAAATTGAAAGAGAGAG
>NW_011887811.1:699512-701371 GCF_000806365.1 Fopius arisanus | reverse complement strand
AAAAAAAAAACCAATGTTAAATATTGGAGAGCTCTGACGATATTAAAAATTGATTCCCGCATGATTTTTACCTGTCTTTCGGTTGCTGTGTGGATATATTTGTGTTCAGCCTGATATCCATTCCAATAATGGAGAGCTGTTCCACCAACGGCAATGAACATGAACATTCCAACAAAATTCATAATAATCTCCTGAAAATCATAAACAATTCGGGAGTGGATTACATTGCGAAGGAATATGGATAAATTTTTCTGTTACCACTAGGGTTTTCTTATGCTGCGTTGTTCCAAAGCAGTAGCTGATGAGAACAGCACTGGTATAAATGAAAAAACCGACGAGAACTCCAGATGCGACAATTTCGGCATCTGGATTTTTTTCTTCATTCAAATTCCACGTTCCACCAACTCCCAGAAATTCACCACCGTATCCAGTTCGATAGAGAATAATGCATATAAAATTGACAATCTGAAAATCCACAGAGTTGTTATTGTTTTTTCCGGTGATTTATTTCCGGATATTAATTATTGTGACAAAATGAGTTGTGAAAAAAAAATGGGAAAGAAGGTTTATGAGTAATAATGTTCACCCCTCGTCTAAAACATTATCTCTCTACAAACATGCAGCTTTATCATACCACTGATACTAAACTGGCATGAATCACTGACTTCACACTATTTCAACAGGTACGAATGAATCCACGATTTTTTTTTATAATTTCGAACATTCCACTGTAAATTCCATCACTTTCACTCAATGGAAGTTCCGTTAATTTATTCCACGTGCACTCATCGTAAAACTAGGATGAAATGTATTCGAATGTTTGTAAAAATTATCTTTCATGGAAGCGGAAACACAATCCGTGCATTGAATATTCTTTAATGAATAATTTTTTTCTTACCAATTTGAGAACCTTCAAAGCGATACCCCCAATTGTAAATACGGACGTCATTTTTTGAATCTAGTTAATTGAAAATTTGCCTTTAAAAAATAGCCTGAGGTGTTTTCACTATCAGGTGAGGATGAGTTCTACGCACGTTTCAGTATCTGGGCATCGACGAGCCCAGCCCTTCTTATCTAATCAGATAACATATTTTGAGAAAGAGGGAGAAATTTCACGATAATTTTAAAAGTGAGCCCATTCAGAGATTCCTCTCTGAGAAAATTGAATGGATACTATATATTTTTTTGTATTATGAAATACAGAAATATATATTTTCTAAATTGAATGAAATGATTTCATTAGTCCTGTGAATGGAATTACGTTTTGCCTTTGCAGGAGTTAGGGTTGATGATAACACCAGAACAAATAGCTGAAATGGAGGCAAATGTTGATGATATTTCTTTTGAAGCGGCTGCGGAGGAAGAAAAAGCCACTCGTCATGATGTAATGGCTCATGTTCATGTTTTCGGGAAACAATGTCCAAAAGCCGCGCCAATAATACACCTCGGAGCTACGAGTTGTTATGTCGGAGATAATACGGTATATTCCGGTTTTTATTAGGCTTTTTACAACTAGTAACACATATTTTGCTTTAGGATCTTCTTGTTCTTCGGAAGGGCTTTGACATTCTTATGCCGAAATTAATCGGAGTTATATCCCGATTGAGTAAATTTGCCGAAGAATACCGATCCTTGCCAACTCTTGGTTTTACTCACCTCCAACCAGCTCAACTGACAACTGTCGGTAAAAGAACCACTCTTTGGTTACATGATTTATTAATGGATGAAAGAGCACTACGACGTGCCAGGAATGACCTCAAGTTTCGGGGCGTAAAGGGAACAACGGGAACTCAAGCATCATTTCTTCAATTATTTAATGGTGAATATCATAAAGCCTTAATTCACACGTCTCATCACCA
>NW_011887811.1:674928-695212 GCF_000806365.1 Fopius arisanus | reverse complement strand
AACATTCCACTGTAAATTCCATCACTTTCACTCAATGGAAGTTCCGTTAATTTATTCCACGTGCACTCATCGTAAAACTAGGATGAAATGTATTCGAATGTTTGTAAAAATTATCTTTCATGGAAGCGGAAACACAATCCGTGCATTGAATATTCTTTAATGAATAATTTTTTTCTTACCAATTTGAGAACCTTCAAAGCGATACCCCCAATTGTAAATACGGACGTCATTTTTTGAATCTAGTTAATTGAAAATTTGCCTTTAAAAAATAGCCTGAGGTGTTTTCACTATCAGGTGAGGATGAGTTCTACGCACGTTTCAGTATCTGGGCATCGACGAGCCCAGCCCTTCTTATCTAATCAGATAACATATTTTGAGAAAGAGGGAGAAATTTCACGATAATTTTAAAAGTGAGCCCATTCAGAGATTCCTCTCTGAGAAAATTGAATGGATACTATATATTTTTTTGTATTATGAAATACAGAAATATATATTTTCTAAATTGAATGAAATGATTTCATTAGTCCTGTGAATGGAATTACGTTTTGCCTTTGCAGGAGTTAGGGTTGATGATAACACCAGAACAAATAGCTGAAATGGAGGCAAATGTTGATGATATTTCTTTTGAAGCGGCTGCGGAGGAAGAAAAAGCCACTCGTCATGATGTAATGGCTCATGTTCATGTTTTCGGGAAACAATGTCCAAAAGCCGCGCCAATAATACACCTCGGAGCTACGAGTTGTTATGTCGGAGATAATACGGTATATTCCGGTTTTTATTAGGCTTTTTACAACTAGTAACACATATTTTGCTTTAGGATCTTCTTGTTCTTCGGAAGGGCTTTGACATTCTTATGCCGAAATTAATCGGAGTTATATCCCGATTGAGTAAATTTGCCGAAGAATACCGATCCTTGCCAACTCTTGGTTTTACTCACCTCCAACCAGCTCAACTGACAACTGTCGGTAAAAGAACCACTCTTTGGTTACATGATTTATTAATGGATGAAAGAGCACTACGACGTGCCAGGAATGACCTCAAGTTTCGGGGCGTAAAGGGAACAACGGGAACTCAAGCATCATTTCTTCAATTATTTAATGGTGAATATCATAAAGCCTTAATTCACACGTCTCATCACCATCCACTTAATAATAATTATTATTGATAATGTTTAATTAAAGGTGATGGAGACAAAGTGAAAAAACTCGATGATCGAGTGACGGAGCTAGCCGGATTCGATAAGCATTACGGAGTTACTGGGCAAACTTACAGTAGAAAAGTCGATGTCGAATGTTTAAATGCACTCGCATCACTGGGAGCAACTGTGCATAAAGTAAGAGTCTCTCAAAAAATAAGAACAAATACAAAATATATAATACAAATACTTTTAGATATGCAGTGATATAAGAATATTAGCCAACATGAAAGAAATAGAAGAACCTTTCGAACAGACACAGATTGGTTCATCTGCAATGCCTTACAAGAGAAATCCAATGCGTTCAGAACGCTGCTGCAGCATTGCTAGACATTTGATGACTCTTGTAGGGAACTGCTTGCAAACCGCTGCCACTCAATGGCTGGAGAGAACTCTGGATGACTCCGCAAATCGTAGAATAACACTCGCTGAAGCATTTCTCTCAGCGGATGTTATTTTAATGACCCTGCAAAACATCACTGAAGGATTGGTTGTCTATCCCAATGTTATTGCGCGACACGTCGCTCAGGAATTACCATTCATGTCAACTGAGAATGTGATTATGGCAATGGTAAAAGCAGGTGGAGATCGTCAGGTGTGCCATGAGAAAATTCGCGTTCTGTCGCATCAAGCTGGCGCTCAAGTCAAGCAACACGGGTTGGACAACGATCTCGTTGAAAGAATCAAGAATGACGCGTATTTCAATCCCATACGTCATCAGCTTGAAACCCTTTTGGAACCATCGACATTTGTTGGAAGATCACCGGAGCAAGTTACTGAATTTATTCAACAAGAAGTTCATCCCGTTCTCGCTCTTTACGAAGGAATAGAACAAGCACCTGTTGAACTGTCCATATAAATTCGCAAGGATTTAATTCAATTTTCTGTGCAAGACATATTTTCGGATTTTATTCAATCTTTTCAATTGATCAATACAATATTTTTTAATCGATGTATTTTTATTCACTTTGTTACATAAATCAACGATGATTGAATAAAATTGAATTGCTCATATTTCATTGTTTTTTTTTTGTTCTTTTTGCGAAGTTATCTACTGTGATAGATCCTAAGAAAGGAAGGGGGGCGAACACACAAGAAAAATAGAGCATTAAGGGGATAGAAATAAAATCACAGCCGAATGGGTTCACAGCGAGGAATCAAAAAATTTACAAAGTCACAAGAAATGCATATGACGAGAGAAAAGTAGGAAATAGCAGGTATAGTTACGACTGAGCTATAAACTAGTGAAACAACAGTACGTATTGAAGAAAAGAACGAAGAGTTTTTCTTAGTTGGAAAAATTAAATAGAGAATTATTGACAGGGTCGATTTTTTTTTTTATAAAAAGCGTACGTATAGAAATATAATCAAGGTGGGAAAGTAAATTAACTTTGAGTTCGAAAATATAGCTTAAAGAAAAATGAAAGGCTTTCGGAAGGAGAGAGATATCTGCAAAGGGTATATTATACCACAAGTGGTATAATTTATTTTTGAAAATAATACTGGTGGGTAGGCGGAAGGACTACAAATGTAGAAGTGTGTGTAAGAGTTGAAGAGAAAGGTGAAAAGAAAAGGAAAACACGTCTAAACAATAGAAGAAAAAGAAGTAATGAACAGAAGTTTAAATTGGAGAGATAATAAACGGTTTGAAGAAGTAAAAGAAATTAGAAAAGAAGAAAAACGTGGAAAAAAGTGAAAATGAATAAGGAAACTGTGAACATGACTGCGGAAAAAATGGAAGACAAAAACAGTGAGAGAATAGAGTACATAGGGAAGAAAAAAGAAATAAGGTCATAGAAAGTGTAAGATAGAAATGTGGAAAGGGAGGCGAAAGTAGATATTATAGAAATACATAGAGAAAGAAAGAAAGAGATAGACAGAAAGAGAGAGAGAGAGAGAAATGATGAAAAGATAGAGTGAAAGCCGAAGAAAAGAGAACATTAATAGAAAATAGGTGGGTGTAATAGATAAATCAAAACGAGAGATAGCAAACGAAGTCGTGAGCTCAGATTCTGATGGAAATATTGTAAATATCGAAATAATAGGAGCTATCACAGTGGTTTGCAATGGAATCGTCATCAATTAGTGAAACTGGACAGATGAAAGAGAAAAAAAAAACTTAACATGTACAAAGGTACGTCGGGAGTAGCGTTCGAGGCGGCAAATAATTTCGGTTTTAATCTTAAATTTCCGCTCTGATTTTTCGATGAAGATCCCAGCCTAATAAACTCCGTCTGAATGTTCATAATTTTTTAGCAACACGAAAACCTGTGTACGTCAAACCTTCAGTGGTTTTACCAGCATCAACGAATACGGCAAACTGATCCCCAATTTCGGCATCAAACAATACAATATTTGCTCCACCACCGGGGCCAGCTGATACAATTGGCCTCCAGCTGTCCGATTTGTTGGCTTTTCTCTTCAATGTTAACTTTAAGTCCGAGCTTCCATATCCAGCAAAACTAAATTGATAGAGTCCAGGACAATGTGTTGTGAATATTCCAGTTTCTGCGACATAACCAACGCCCTTGTTCACTAACGTCTCGCTGAAGATCAGTCGGGCATCCTGAGCACCAAAATCAAATTAATTAGCATTTCTTAATTTCAGGGCTCCATAGGGAATGGATGGTGCGTGTGTTTCAGGTTCTCCCAAGAAAAATTAAACGCGCTGAGAAGATATCCTTATAAGGATATAATGGCATGGACTTACATTATTTGTCCCCGATGTTGCGGAAAATGCCACCACCCCAGCGCAATCCTCAGCCGTGGCGATTCTGAGGGAACCAACGGTTGTAATGCCAGATGCTGGTGGATCTGGCTGGGCGGCTTCACCCAGGTAAGCTATTAATCCCAGCACAACTAGCCACACCAACCTGGAAATGCAATAACAGCTTCGGAATTAATTCAATTTCTCCCACAAAAATCGAATTCATCTACAAATGAGATTTATCATTCAAATACAAATAAGTGCATGAGCGACGCGAAGGGCGTAAAAGAGAGAGGGATAAAAGAGAGGAACTTGTTTACGCACCATTGGATCTTATTCCACTTTCTATACAAAGGGAAAGTGACAAGTTGGTCAGTTGACCTTGTTACCCAATTAAACATTGTCATAATCATTTTGAAAGAGCCGGTCAAATAAATATCAAAATGAGTTGTAATTTTGAGATATCGCCGACGATAAGATCGTATTAATTAAACATGTCGCATGAACGTTGACTATTGCGGACAAAATTGAACGGATTTTTTAAAACACTGCGTGATTGGAAACTGGTTTTTCGTATCCTTTCACTCCGTAGAAACTGCAGTACAGCAAAATAATGACATGAAAAACGAGTTGATTGTGATAAAAGTATTTCACTGAAAGATTGTTAAGCAGATTTTAAACTACATATCCCCGGAATTATTGACTTCTCAACTGAAGTACTTACTGTCTCAGTAAACACCCAGTTATTCGTTGCTTTCGTAATGATAATAAAACAAAGTTCGAAGGATACAATCGTTGAATTTGCATTTACATAAGAATGTTGAATGGCAAAAAAATTCGATGTAATAAACGCGTTAACAAAGAGACGCAATATCCAAAAAATAACAACTTTTGTCCAAGAGATTTGAACAATTAATAATTGGAAGGAAGGGCTAAAAATGAGATATCGGTATTGGATGAAATAAAAAAGATAATTAACTTACATGATGGCGAATTTTGGTGTGGCAGTTTGAATGTTTCAGCCTCCAGCCGGGACTGCCGGAGGTTGGACTGGTGTTGCCTTTCTGCTGGCAGTTCTAGTACGTTCGCCGTTCTTGTCACTTGGTACCCGCCTTTATATCAACTTTCGAGCCCCGACTATCTGACCTAAAGCTCCGTACTCTCAGTTTTCTCTTTCTTCCATCAGCACCTTGGTGTACAAACTATTATTCCCCACCCAACTCCAACGCATTTTCCCCACTATACAAAAACCATATTTTTTAAAACCCTTCAATTCTCCATTATTATTCGTATTCGCATTTGCCCCAGTTAACGGCTATTAATTTCATAAAAATTATCTCAACTCTATTAATATAATTCTCATTCTGACACAGATACTCCACGAAATTGCATTGATCTAGATTATAATTGGAGTTGCACATCATATATTTGAATGTTAAGTAGCAGTAATAGATGTTCAAATTTTCACTTCCGAGCATGTAATTTAACCAGTGCTAGTACTGTCGACGACTTATTAATAGAACTAGAGTCGTATGTCAAATTAATAAATCATGTGCTGTACAGCTAACACCGAAGTCAGCTAGCTAACAAACTGCACTATTGCATAATGAGAAATAATTACATGGTTCGACTGGATGCGCATGTTCCAGTGGAGCTTCTCATTTTCCATGTGAGTCAAATATTTGTGGTAATGTGAATAGTTAATAAATTATCAACAGGACTAAAAGAAATCAAAAAACAATGCAGCGAGTATACTGACAGATTTATTAGCAATAATGTAAGAAAAAATCGAGCTGCAAAAAATAAGACTGGATTATATACAGATATTTTTTTTTCTCCTTTCGTCTATTCTCCGTGAGATTTCAACTCGCGCTTTTGATTTATTTATTGACTATTCTAAGGGCACAACTGTAGGATCCAGATTAAAACTTCCAATCGACTTTCACTCGTTTGTGTAGCGCTGAGACACTTTCACAAAGATTTTCAATTCATTTGCCATTGGACAGGGGATAGAAATCAGGGGAATTATCGTTACACGAATCAGTATAAATTAATTATATAAGTAAAATTTGGACAATCGATAAAATTATATGATTCAAACGAGAAGATGATCGCTTTGACATGCTGGTCCATCACTGGGCCAATTACAAGCTCCAGCTCTACTATCGAATGATAAATGCACTGGGCAGTCGGATAAATTGAGTATAAATTTTTCCTCCGCTTGATCCCAGTGGCAAACGTAAAATTTATTACAAAATTTCGGGTGCCTAAAAAGCCCTGCACGTGCGCATTCCTCTTTGCCTTCTGGATCGACTCCTAAAAATTCAATTTCATCGGTATCAAATGTTTCATTATTTTGATTACCGTCCCGATAATTTTCAAAATGAGACAGGTTTTTGCCATCTCTTGATTTACTCGTATCGATATTTCCATCCAGAGTTAAAGTACGTTTTCTGGAAATTTTTACGTTAGATGTGAATTTTTCCGATGAAGATGTGGTTGTCAGTCCAATATTCTCACTATATCCTTTATTGGTTCCCAGATCGACGTCAATGTCCGATTCATCGTAGTTTGCCAGGTCAATAATTCCTTTCGATGAATCGATCAAGAGCGGTTTATTACTTTTGTGAAGAGCAAACGGATCGGATCGGCAGGTGCATTCAGCCTCCAATTTTTCAAGTAGAACAGGATGTAAATCACTGTATTTAACTACAACCTTTCCTCCTTTCTCTATTTTAACAATTCCAGATGATGGGATCGCTGATGAATCTTTGTAACCTCCATTGTAGGTTGTCACAGCCGGTTGTTGAGTCGTTACTTTTATTGGATTATTTTTATTGATTTCCGTATCGTCGTATTGATCATGAGTTGGTCGATACTTGGAAGTTCCTCGATTGTAATTATTTCCGGGTTTGGGGGATTCCTTTGTTGTTTCTTTTGTTTGCTGTACCAATATTGGCTTGATTGTCTGCTCACCGGTTGGAGGAAGTGAATTAGGTCTAGGGTAATTGTAATTTACATCAATTGGCGTAATTCGTGTGGGTGTGGCATCATACGTGTCTGCCGGTGCCGACAATGTAGTCGATGCTGAATTCTCAAACTGCATGAAAAAAATTGTTATCAGCAAAATGGATAAATTTTATCTAGACCGTTTTTCCAGCTGTCATTGCATTCTAGAAAAAAGGTCTTAAGAAGAATTTCCTTTTACCTTTAAATAAAAAATGAGAAAATATATTATATTTACCCTGGATTTCGTGGAGGTGTCGAATTGCGTATTTAAATCATTGGACTCTATTTTATTTTGGGAAATTTTTTGTCCAAAGCTCGTACTTCGATCTTCGTAGTCGTATCCTTCATCGACAGTCTGAGTTGATTGTCCATAATTTCCTTGATCATTTTTAAAATCTGTGGACGATATACTCGAGAATTTATCGTTTTTATCATCTTGATTATCAATTTGGTTGTCTCTGAGATTCTTTCCTACGCTAGAGGAGGAAGTCGGTCTTGTGAATGGCTGAGAAAAAAGGCCAGCATCGGGTATTGAAGTTGACGACTTGAATTTGTAACCATCGCTTGATAGTTTTCTAGTCGTATCCACAATGGATTCTGCAGTCGATGAAACAGAAAGCGGAGTCGAAGGTGCCGTAGGGGATATTTCTGATACTTTTGAGAAAGTATTAATATCTACTGGTCTCGAAGTTATTCCTGGTTTATTATCAATTTGAATATTGTAAATAGGCGTTTGAGTTGTAATTTCTCCCTTTTTATCGTAAGCCACGGTCGTGGATTCTATACGTTTTATATATGACTGTGAATTTTTCAAAATAGGGCTATTGGGAATAGACTTGGCTTGCAGTGTTGATTGCAGTATATTATTTAAACTACTGAAAGCATTTTCCCCAATTTGAATTGTATTGCTTTCTGTTATTGGTGTCGGTTTATAAGATCCCACAACATACGTTCCACTTCCACCCAATTGCGCTTTTGTTATTCCTGTTTTTGCGGGGACTGTTTTAATAAAATCTGGCGCCGTATAAATTCCCGCAATAGGGCTAGACGTTTGATTTCCAGGTATCCACGGTGAAAGAGTTTGGTACGGAATTTTTCCACTTTTAATATCATCCTCCGTATATTTATGGGTGATTAAACCATTGTTGTAACGAATTGTGCTGCGACCCCCGTTGTCATAATACTCATTAGTCTTGTAAGAATTGCCGCTAGAAGGTCTCAGTGTAACTTCGGCAGAATTACCGGCTTGATTTGGATAATATTTATTGCCAGAGCCGGTGGCTGATGTTGGCGGAAGAAATGGATTTCCCTTATACAGTGGATTTCTAGATGGATATGTGAAAATTGGTGTTCCCACTCCTCCCTCATAATTTGGAGCTGGTGTCGGTGGGAGGAATGGATTTCCTTTATATCCCGAATTAATGGACGGTTGATTTACGAAAAATTCATTATTATTAACTCTGTCGCCGGGTGTGGACGGTGTTGATGGGAGAAAGGGATTTCCTTTATACCCCGAATTACTGATTGGATAATTCACAGATAATTCATTTCTATTACTTCCTTTAAAGGGTGCTGCAGGTGTCGATGGTAGGAAGGGATTTCCCCCATTGATTGGGTCCTTAGAAGCGTAATTGGTGAAAAATTGGTTGCCATGAGAGCCCTTGGGTATTGCCACCGAATAATCATCTGGTAATTTTTCTCGAGTAACTCCATTTAATATTGCATTTTGTGTACCAAATGTTGTAATTTCCGACGAGGTTACATAGGGGTTAGTGGAATAATGAAATCCTAATTTTCCTGAGGGAAGGGCAGGCGTTACACCCGAATGAATTTCATTGAGAAAAGATGTTTGGCTTCCTCCAGTATTTCCAAACGCTATTCCAGGTTGTTTGTTTTGTCCGAATTGATTATTTGTTATTCCTCGATTTATCGCTGGAGTGTACGGGAATTGAATTTCTCCGGCGCTGTTTGTATTATATTGCTTAGTCGATTGTATTGAACCAAATGTATTCGATACACCTGGATAATATTTCGATTGAGTTTTAATGCCAATAGTACTGGCTTGATTAGGATGATATGCATTCCCAATAGAAATCCTTGAAGTAACACCAGACACATCGGATCCAGTGAGACCAATACCCTTTCCCAAATTGATCTCTCTATTTTTTGGATTATCTTGTAATAAATCATAGTCTGCATTCGAATTTATGGAAATCCCAAAGCCGGGTTTTTCACTTTGTGTCGGAACATATATAGGACGATTTATACTCGATATTATTCCAACAGAATTGCTTGTTTGAATAGATGATTCACTTGACGTTGCTTCGTCCGGTTTAGATGAAATTTCCTGCGCATTTGGACTTCCAATATTTACTGAGATTTCAGTTAATTTTCCACCATCTACCGAATAATCTCGATACTTCGGTGTTGACGGGAAAATATTATCTTGAGATGGAATAGTTGAAATCAAACCACCCTCTGGGGCTATTGTTGCTTCATTATTCTGGGTAGGTTTTAAAGTGGTGGTATAATTTTTTTTGATTTGTGGGTTTTCTTTATCCCTGGGTTGTGAAGGATTACTGTTTCCTTTAGAATTATCTGCGGCTTCTGTGACGTGATTTAGAGAGGAGTGGATTTTTTTCGTGTAATTTTTTTCGTGTCCATGTGACGAATGATCATAGCGGTTTGAGTACTCTCGCGCAGAATTATTGGATGGGCCATTATTTTCTCCATGTTTTACGGAATTTGAAACACCAAAATCTAGAGTACCGTAGATGTTCTCCCCACCGTAGTTGTAATTTTTACCAGCACAGGCGGGCACTAGCCATGGCCAATCGCACACTAATTTTTTTTCATCAAACACCAATCCGTAAGGACATCGGAATTCGTATGGTGTCATATCATCCTGTCCTAAATTCATACAGGCGAAGAACCATCTGCAGTTGTTAGGATCAGCGTAATAACCTTCTCCAGGACAGCGGAATCTTCGTGGAGCTGTTGGTGCGATTTCGCTGCTTCCGGGACAAGGTGAACCTTTTGGCATAGAACCAGGCCAGACACATACTTCAGTTCGTTCATCGAATGACAAACCATCGGGACAATCAAACTCGAATACACTGTAGTTTTCAACTTGTTGATTGAATTTTACACAGCGGTAAAACCTGTTGCAGCTCTTCGGGTGTACAAAGTGGCCTTGTTTCATACAGATAAACTCAGTTTGCTTATTTTCTCTGACAGCACGAACGTTACCTCCACTATCAACCACTTGAACTATCCTGAAGTTGGAGGATTTCACACTATTTGGATATGGACTTGCCGTATTTTTAATATCTGTTTCGAGTGAATTCAGGACGGCTTCTCGAGTTTTTCTCTGGTTATCAGTAAAGGAGTGATAGATTTCCTCAAGAATGCTTTTGCTGCAGTTCGTTGTGGAGTCATTTGCTACATCATGGATCGCAAGACCGGCTATGTCTCGAAGAAGAACGTACTTGCCCTTGATTTTTGTGGAAATTTCATCCTCGAATGCAATCCAAGTCAATCCATTGAAAATGTAAGGAGCTGTAAGATCACCCTCTCGTTCAATTATCCATTCCCCGTTTTTGATAATTTCACAGAATTCCTTTCGATCGATTATCACCGGCTTTTCGTCGACTGTAGGTGCACCGAGTGCATTATTCTTTGAATCCTGGAGAGTAAATTTATATCCACTCGCTGGCACAGAAATTACTATCTTCCCTTTATCAACACCAAGGCCATGGATAAGATCCACCAAATTATCTGTATTCAAAAGATCAGACAGTCCCATCAATCTCGAAGGATGAAAAGTTTTAAATAAATCATCATCACCCATGAGATAATGCGTGGGGACGGTAAACAAATCGACATATCTGCGATAAATAAAATCAATGTATAAAAATATAATTTCTCAAGCATATACCGAATAAATTTTATTTCCTTACTTTACGAGACTTTTCAAGTCAAACTCCTTCACAAGGTGTTCATTTTTTTGTGGCAATGCTAATAAAATTCTTTTCATTTCAGATTTTCTACTCATTTCTTCTCTCAAGCCCTGAATAAAATGCACTAAACGTTCTTTATTGCCTGCAGTTATATTCAATTCTACACCGTCAACCTACAAACACATTATTATTATATTATACTAGTAAATAATATTAAAATCAATTAAATAAAATGCTAATTTTGATTTATCCCCACCTCTTTCAAAATTGCACAAATTGCGGCGATTGCTTGCGGAATAGCTGCTGCAGAAGTTTTCAATGACTCTTGATGGTCATCGATGCTGACGACAAATTGAATAGTTGGATTGATTTTCTTCAAAGACTCTCGGATTCCCCGAAAAGCTAAAAATTATTAAAAGCCCCGTCATAAGCTGGAATGAGTGTTATAAAATTACGGAGTAATGAGCAGATTATATTTGTGGAAATGTATAGAAAGATGCCAATATGGCTTCCCCACTTGGTGGTGCATTCTTATTAAACTATAAAATGAATATCTTTGCTGAATGCTAATGATGTTATCGTAATGAGCGAAGAAGAAAACCATATGAATCAGACGGATGCACTTATGCCTGACGTCACGATTCTGGGTCAAATGTCATGATGACGTCATGTATATTAATACAATTAATGGCATCTTGGAACTTCATAGGATTTCCTAGATTAATTCCATTCAATCAGTGCATAAATCAATACAACCGGCCATATGTGTGATGATATATTAAAATTTATTGAAAAGTGAGACTTAATTATGATTTATGCTCTCTTCTGATTTCCTTGGAAAACGTTCGTGCAGCTTCGATTCAATGAATAATTCTCTTCGGCATTCAATGTAAAAAAATGGTGATGTATTTGGCTGAATTTACCAACAGGAAAATTAACATCTCATCATTATCAGAGATTCAATCACTCCGGGGTGTGGCTGGGATTATTTCGCAAATAATAATTATACTTGTGTAATTTTATTTTAATTTATTTCATCTTCAGTGATGATTGCGACAGAATTTTCAATGTGGAATTCAATTCATTCTAAGATTGAATCGTCAAATGTTCATTAAATCTTCAAAATAGAAAACTCCTTGGATAAATGAATGAAATAAATGAGAGAAAATAATTTTTTTGCAAGTTGGACGGTGGGAAAAATTCCAACCGCTTTAATTTTAAATTTCAAGAGTAATTTTCTGACAGAGAATGTTGAAACTCTCCACTATTGTACAAACATTTATTTTGGCTTTACGCAATGACCATAGGATCGCGATATATTCTCAAGTCATGGAATTGCTTTTTTTGTCTCATCTGAGGTGGTATGTGATGTTTCTTGCACGAGGGTTTCCTTATGTGGACGGCAATTTGAACGTCACTACGACAAAGTATTTATGATTCCAAGGGAAAGTGTTTTATTCGTTAGCAGGATATAAGGTTGTTCACATTTTATTCCATAATTATATATACAATAAAAAAAAGTTGAGGTGATAACAGGCGAAGAGTGAGAAAACCCCTACCCTCATGGATATTCTTTAAAATGGGATAACGAGTCACAAATCACCACACAAAAACATTGATTTCCTCAACTAAATGGTTCCATAGATCTCAACTAATGAGGTTGAAGCAAAAAATTGTATAATTTTTGCCATTCCTGGTACCCAAGAAAGCTCACAGCACACGCAAAAATCAAGACTGCACGCTTCTCACGTCAAGCGTGTCATACAAAAAAAAAATTAGATTGCATAGAAAACAGACAATAATAATCAGAAAACCATCGTACATTTTCCTTTCAAAATTGACAGCATTACGAGAGACAAAAAAAAGCAGCCTAATAAATGGAAATTGTTTTCTCTTTGAAATGATGAAATAATTTTCTGGAAAGTATTGAAACTGAAATGATATTATCACTCTCTCATTTTCTCTTGTATATTTTTCATGGGATATTTACCGGAAACCGCAAGATCCTGAAGATTATGACCCTTGAACACAATCGTTGTGCATCGGCAAATTGAATTTTCGAATTGCTTCAAATCATTTGATGAAATGTAACAGAGGATTTCTCGTTGAGGATTGAGTTCCTGACTGGGACACTCTGGTACAAACAAAAACTTATCATGTTAGTTGTTTCATTATTACTATATATTGAGAGAACAAGAGAAAATTATTTTCTTTAGTTTCATTTATGCATTTGAAGTTGACATCATCGACAGTTACGGCTATAATACAGTAATTTGCATAGTTGCTGAAGATGACTATGACTCTATAACATCTCTACACAAAACGAAATTATTAAAATTTTATGTTCCGTTATGTTTAATTATCGCCAATCATTAATTTCCATTAAAAATAAAATTATAAAAATCAAGAAGTACTAAAATAATGTTTGAGGGAATAAATTTACGGGTAAAAATTAATTTTTGGCGAATAATCGTTTAACTCACTGGTAGTGTATCCAAAGGCCAAAAGTCCCAGGAAAAATAGGAATTCAGGCCCTCCCATTTCCGTAAAAATCAGTAGAAATAAAAATTTGAAATTCGAAATTGCACTTGCACGAATGTTAGTGTTGGTCCTTCAAGTGAGAGAGCACGATTTGTACTGAATCCTGAAGAGGTATGCTTCAGGTGTGCCGTGAATGCTCCCAGACGATCCAAACGAGACAAGAACGTCATACGTTGCCTCTTCCTCTTGTCGACACGTCTGGTAATAAACAATCTGAAACTGCAATTGCTTAAAAATTCAATTACCCAGAGTATGGCAGAGAAATGTTACTCTGTTCCCTCGAAGGTCAGGCCGCCAGCTGAGGGTAAAATTTTTTTGTTATAATTGGTATGATAATCATATTTCGCCAGGAGAATCACCATATATTTTCATGTTGTATTGGATTCATAATTACCGATAAAAAAAAATATCGTTATAGAATTACAAAATTTATTTAATTAGAGTAATTGAAATAATCAATCGATTACTCTTCATGCGAGAGCTTGGGCGAATTTGACATGAAGGAAAACCCTGACCTTACGCATTGAAATAAGGAAAAAGAATATTATTATCATTAAGTACTTTCTCTGATGATTGCGTAATAGGTTAGGTATGCATCTCGCCCCGAGCTATTCATGTGCTCAGATACAAAATTTGAAAAATGTTGAGGGTTGACGGAAGATTCCGTATAATTGAAATGAAGATAAGTTTCATTACAAAGAACGAAAAATTCTCAAGTATCTCTACTTTGAGTGAACAACTCATCGGCATTTAGAGAAATTATTATTTCCAGGGCTCCTGCTCCTTTCTGTAGGTGTAGCTTTGATCCGCGTGGACGAATTTTCATCTCTGATTTAGTCAAGGTCAGCAGCTTGAGATCGAGAATTCTTGGTTGGTGGAATAATTTCCCAAGATTCTGTTCTCTGGTTTGCATTTGCTCCGCTAGCCTCTGCTGTGATCTCGTCTACGTCTGCTATCCATCTGAGGCGATATGCTCTGCTCGGCTCTGCTCCCTGCCTCGGTCTACCCGCTGCGACTCCAACGACGCATCTGAAATTTTATCCCAGATTCACGCCCTAATATCAACTTGCGCAGACCGTGAAGAGGGCGCGTGCCGAGTGATCTCTAATTGGTTCAACTTCTAAATTTCTCGCTTCGATTTCAAAATTAAAATTATGCGCAGTATGTTGTACGCAGGATTCAGTTTTAAACTCCCACTACGAAATTTCCGCCAATTGCAGCGACGCAACTGTGTATAAGAACAGTGCATCTCGCCCAGAGGGGTGCATTTCGTTCCTGAATTTCATCCAGTGAAGAGCTCCAGCCAGCAGCAGTGACATCGGAATCCAGCAGCCCAGCAGTGACATCGGAATCCAGCAGCCCAGCAGTGGCATAGGAGTACAGCGGCTAAGCAGTGAACGAGGCGATCCAGAGAAGGAGCAGAGGGAATGCAGAGTGGCGCTGTCTATATCTGCAGTGTCCTGACGCGAGTATCCAGCAAAGCGGTGGACTCCTCGAGAGAATTGCTGTGGAAGTTCCGGCGTACGGCGCGGCTGGCACATCGCAGACGCTCGACGATCGTCTTTCGTTCGAAAGACTGGCTTTGTCAGCTACGGATGAATTCTCAATATCGCTGTTGATTTTTCAATCGGCTCTTTTCAGAGCCCTGGAATTCTCATAATCCAGTCGGCTCTTGAGCTCTGGATTAAACAAAACACAATCGGCTCTTTTCAGAGCCTTGGATTACTCAATTCGCAACCGGCTCATTAGAGCTCTGGTTTCTAAAGCCCAGCAGAAAGAGGGGAGGAGAGGAGAGCATAGCAGAGCCCACCAGTACAGAGTAAAAAAAACTCTGAGATAATGCTGATACGAAAACTCATATTTGGAACTCAAAAAATTCAATTTCGCTTTTAAAATTTCATTTTGCGTAAGCTATTCAATTTCGTTACAACAAAAGAAGAACTAATGGCGGCAAGACAATTGATCTGTGCCATGAAAATCGTATCATCTGGAGAGATTACAATTTTGGGAATACTTCGAAGCGGAACAAGTCGATGATGGTGGTGAAAAATAATTTCATGGCTCCCCGATACCCAAAATACTTTTATTTTTCTCCAATTTTGTTTTATTCTCTTTTTTTCATTCTTTCTTTATGTGCCATATCACGAAAAATAAGCTTGAAGAAGATTTCATTTGGTCAGAGAAAATCTACACCACCACGGGCGATAAAAAAGTCAAACTTGTTTGTCACGCTCTCTAGCGTCATTTTATTTCGAAGAAGGATTGGAAAGTTCTGACATCTAAATCGTACAAATTCCGCCATAGGATAACCTTACAGTGGAATTAATTCATAATAACAAAGATTGATTGTGAATATTGCCTGGTGAAATCCGTGAGTTCGAGTCATTGAATTTGATGGCCAAATGGATCAAAAATGAAAAATAAAAATAAGGAATAATATGCATGTGATATTGTTTCTCCAGTGGTGTGGTTGACAGCTGCAATAAACTGTCCATTCAAAATGATTTTTAGATAATAAAACACGGACGATTGTTTCTCAAATCCACTGTTATCTAATAATAGAACTCCGTTATGGACAATAATTGGAAATAATACCCTCTCCATGATTCGGCCTATTTAATGACCAACTATATCAATCACATATTCAAAATATAAAATAGGCCTTATTTTTCGATAAAAAACTGAAAAATGTTCAATCGATTCAAGTCGGCTTTAATAAATGCGGTGTCGGGTAATGAGCTTGGCTTACAATATCACAATGATTCGGAAAATGAAATTGCCAGTGATTATGTCAATTCAAATGTGGAGATTGAGGCAAAACCGTACAGTAGACCATGTTTCTTAGGTCTTACAAATGAGGAGACGCAGGTAATATTTTTTATGAATTTTGGACAAATATCGGGCTTACAAATATTCTCATAATTTCCTACAGTCAAAAAGCACATGTACATTATCTGTTGGAAAATATTTGGCTAGTGTAATTTTATAAATTATCATTTACTGCATTCGAAAAGTATTCAATTTGCCAATTTGAATGAAAAAATTGTTTTATGCTGTTGTTAGATAGGCTTGTCTCATTTTGTAATTAGGTCAGCGCGGATCATAAAGTGCGGCCTATAATCGTTCCAAGGGACCTGAGTCGTTTGCCATGGTGTGCTGGTTATGCAGAATGCATAAATGCAGGAAAAAGTACATGGAATGAGGACCAGGCAGCAGCAACAAGAGGAGATTTATTCTTATCTGACAGAGATATATCACTGCCTTATATTATATTTTCAATGTTTGATGGACATGCTGGATATCAAGTGGCACTCACATCTAGGTTACATCTGCATCGACTTATTCTCGTAAAAAATTACCTTTTTGATTTATCTCTCAAAGTAGAATACATAAAAAAACTGTAATAACGATAATTTCGTTACTAGGAACGATTACAAGCCATTCCTGGTCATATGCTGCTTAATGATAATGGAGATAATTTTATAAGAGGGAGAGATCTTGTAATTGGAGCTATTGAAATGGCATACAGGCAAATGGATCAGCTAGTTGAACATCAGGCACAAAACGGTGGCGGCGGGTGTACCGCACTCACTGTTTTATTTTTAAATGGAATCCTATATGCTGCAGGTGCTGGAGACTCGAGGTTTCAAATTTTATTTTTCTCTTCTACGAGAAAGAGAGACTTTCAAATTAATGAGCTGTTTTTTCTAGAACCGTACTTGTCCATGGAGATGACCAACGCGCATTAACCACAGATCATACTCCCGATTCTGAATCGAATCGTGTCAGAGCGTTGGGCTCGCTGAAAGATGGTGAATTGTTGAAGGGTTATTTTACACCGTTAGAATTCCGCAAACGTCCATTGGAGAAGGAATTGGGTTCAATGGTGCTTTATCGAGAGCCCTACATGACTGGTTGGACGTATAAAGTTTTGACACATCCTGATTTGAAATTACCCCTCGTATCTGGTCACGGAAAGAGGGTAATAATGGATAAATAACGGTCAAAAAAATACCAGTGAATGAAAAGAACATTTTTTTTCTTGAATTGAATTGATTAAAATATTTAATAGTTCATTTGCTAAATGCCTGCTTTATGGATTGTTGTTCTTTTTTTTTTTTGTAAAAGAGTCGAGTGATGGGAACAATTGGAGTAACAAGGGGATTCGGAGATCACGGATTGAAAGCAGCTAGCACTGGTGTTAGCATCAAACCATTCTTATCCTCTCAGCCGGAAATCCAATGCCTCAGGTTAGATGAATATAAACTCACAGAGAGGGATTGCGTAATAATCGCAACAGACGGATTATGGGATGTTGTCAGTAACAAGGATGCAGGAACAATTCTTCGGAAAACACTAGCACCAGATACGCCCTCATTAGAATACAGGTATTTTTTCTATTTCGCGATTTTTTTATTTTATTGTTAAAAAAATATTATAAGCATAAATGGACAACAATTTCGAATATCTGAAATAATTTTAGATTAACTATGGGCGCTCAAGAATTGGTTCAGGCAGCACGAGGTCGTTTGATTGGTCGAATTTGGCGAGGAAAGCCAGAAAAGGTCGATGAAAATGATGACGAATATTTACCCATGGCATCAGTTGATGACATAAGCGTTATGGTTGTTCCAATCTATCCGTATTTATGTGAACACAGACAGTGGTTGAAAACGATGCAACAAGAAAAAATGTATTTATTAAAAAACGTGCCTGAGTGAGATTCACGGTGACACGGATAGTACTGCTGATATATGGGTCACTCATGAAATTTAATATTTATTGTTGAATTATGGAGAAATAAGATCAGTTTGAGTTCATGTGTGGCCACGGAAATTTATGTAGCACTTGACATTTTTTATGACGCATGAAAATCTAATGTATGGAAACATCGTATGTTCAGATGTGCATGCATCGTAGAAACTCGTTAAAAACATATGTTTATAGTGTATTAACAAATTATCTTCATTGACCAGCAAAAAAAAGGGCAGGAGTGAGGCTAGAATTAAAATGACGGAGTCACCGTTTTTTAAAATTCACAACTACTCGATACATTCCACTTTTATCAAATTTATCGAATCAAATAAAATGAGGATAAGTATGAAAATTTATACCTAAAGACGAATTTGCGGATTCTTGAATAAATCAGTAGGCAATAGACGATAATAATTAAATTAGTGTTGTACATAATTAATGACGGTCGTGGGAAATTTTATTTTTGTCCTTGTATTTAGCTCGTATGAATAAATTGAGTGAATTTTGAAAATTGGTGCATCTTTACCAAAAAATTTCGAATTTTCGTGTTACTTGGCCCTTGACGTGATTGCAGTAATGGTATTCTAGAATTATTTTTACATGAATTTTTCAAGATATTCTTAAATTCCGATCCAAGGTCACCGAGACTACTGAGGGTATCGGTTATTTCATTTATTTGTGAAGATGAATTTTCCAATTGTAAAACTGATCATAATTTTTCGATTCAAAATGTAATATTCTTTCCTGTGAAATGCAGCAACGTGTATCGCAAAAAAAAAATCTTAGTATTTTTTAACCTCCACATTCCTATTCATTTTCAAAGGGTTCCATAAAAATTCAATCCGTATTGAATTCGGATTCAACAAAATTTTGAGGTTCTAAATTTGGGCTCGTTGGACATTCGAAAAAATGGTGGTGGTTGATGTACCGTACGTTCCGTACCGTATGTCCTTCGCCGTGGGTGTTGGTGACTCCAAGGTTTTTTATTTTCGTTCTCTTCAGAGAGGATCAGAGACTTTCAAAATGATGACTTTTTTTTTCAGGACGGGATCGTGTCAGAGCGTTAAGTTCGCTAGAGAATGGCGGATTGTTGGAGAGTTATGTTGGATCGGCAGGATTCATTTTTCAATTGGTGAATCGAATAATTTTCCAAGTTTCTCCTGCTCTATTCTGCTGGGCTCTTTGGTGGTCTCTGCTTTCCTCTGCTTTGCTCCTTTCCTTTCCACGATGTGACCGCTGCAACTCCGACGGCGTAAATGAAATTTTATCCCAGATTCACGCCCTCATATCAACTTGCGCCGACCGTGGAGAGGGCCCGTGCCGATTGGTCTGATTCAAATTTGAAATTCAAAATTTCTCGTTTCAATTTCAAGATTAAGATTATGCGTTGTATGTTGTGCGCAGGATTTAGTTTTAATCTCCCACCACGAAATCTCCGCCAATCACCGTGTCGGAACTGTGTATAAGAATAGCGCAACTCGCCCAGAGGGGTGCATTTCGTTCCCGAATCTCATCCAGTGAAGAGCTCCAGCCAGCAGCAGTGACATCGGAATCCAGCAGCCCAGCAGTGGCATAGGAGTACAGCAGCCAAGCAGTGAACGAGGCGATCCAGTGAAGGAGCGGAGGGAATGCAGCGTGGCGCTGTCTATATCTGCAATCTCCTGACGCGAGTATCCAGCAAAGCGGTGGACTCTTCGAGAGAATTGCTGTGGAGGTTCCGGCGTACGGCGCAGCTGGCACATCGCAGACGCTCGACGATCGTCTTTCGTTCGAAAGACTGGCTCTGTCAGTTACGGATGAATTCTCAATATCGCTGTTGACTTTTAAATCGGCTCTTTTCAGAGCCCTGGAATTCTCATAATCCAATCAGCTCTTAGAGCTGTGGATTATAAACAAAACACAATCGGTTCTTTTCAGGGCCCTGGTTTACTCAATTTGCAATCGGCTCTTTTTAGAGCCCTGGATGACTCAATTCGCAACGGGCTCATCAGAGCCCTGTTTTCTAAATCCCAACAGGCCAGCGCACAAGAGGGGGAGCATAGCAGCCCAGCAGACCAGAGCATAGCAGAGCCCAGCAGTAAAGACCAGAGCATAGCAGAGCCCAGCAGTAAAGACCAG